>NW_004567104.1:47632008-47655649 GCF_000260355.1 Condylura cristata | reverse complement strand
ATTTTACCAGTTGAACACTTGAATCTTTTCCCCCTGATGCTTTTGGCACAGATGGTAGCTTTAGACTACATCATAAAATATTACATACAGTTCTTGCACTCTCATCTTATGTCTCTTAGTTTTTTAAACACCTCTTTGAAACTCAAGTTCTTTAAGTGAAAAAATAAAAAAGGGTTGTTTTGCATTATCTCCAAGAACCCTTCTAGTTCCAACGTTCCATGATTCTGTTATAAAAGAAATACTTGCTAATTGCACTCTCATTTTAATACCCATGATCCAGAATGAGTGAGACATGAACTATATTGAGTATGATTTCCAGTTGTCCTTTTGAAGTACTGACAATACTCCTCTTTGGTAATCTGTAAGGCATTAGTTTTAATTTAAATTTAAATTTAAATTTTCCTACTATCACTTTTATTGTGAAGGAAGGTACCTGGTACCTCAGGAGCAAGATGTAAGCAGGCAAGAGGCGAACGAGCTCCAAAGAAGGGAATGGGTGGGTCGGACCCGGTGTGTGGACTTAGCAGCAGATACTGGCACTGGTTCTCTCTATTAGATGCGGAGCTAGTGGACACCTGGGGTCTCTGTTTCACAGTCACACTGGTAATACACCTTTGCTTTTTCATGAGTCACAGAATTCCAACTTCCAGAGAATACTATCCTAATCGCTGGCAGTTTCCAACCCCAGAACTGTGTAATTTGGGGATAATTTTTATTTTATCTTACTTTTAGCTCCAGAGATCTCAGGTATACATAGTGCACCATTTTTTACTCTCAGTGGTCAACAAGTTAGAGGAATGAGACCTCTTTGAGACATACATTATTTGAAATTATGTCTCTTAGTTTTTTAAACACCTCTTTGAAACTCAAGTTCTTTAAGTGAAAAAATAAAAAAGGGTTGTTTTGCATTATCTCCAAGAACCCTTCTAGTTCCAACGTTCCATGATTCTGTTATAAAAGAAATACTTGCTAATTGCACTCTCATTTTAATACCCATGATCCAGAATGAGTGAGACATGAACTATATTGAGTATGATTTCCAGTTTCCCAAAAGTGAGAACCAAGGAGAAGCAAAGAAAAAGTTATGATTTGCTGCTGATCACAGCAATCTTTTGGGGCCACAGAAAATATGAGAACAACGGAAGAAACATAACATAGGAGATCGTTTCTTGGATACATTTTCCTTCCATTAGACTGCAAAGTCAGAACCTTCTAAAAATGGTTCCAGTATCAACCCATGAGGATGATTCATTGAAATGCACACTAAATCTTGATGACTATTGAAAAATATTATTTATGGAGCTTCTTTTTAACATGATAAGAATGCATATTGAAATAGAACGTTGTATTTGATAGAGATTTAAGTAGAATTGTTCTAATTAAAAACTTATGTAAGACAAAATGTCTCTAATAGATTATGTCTTTTCTGGAGGGATTCTCAAGTGATATGTAGAAGAGAAAATGGTGTGGCATTTGCAACCCAGGAAGCTATGTTCCTCTCTGAGCTGGTATGCCTGTTGGGACCTCTGTTTGGAATACTTAGTGGAGTGTAAATCTCAGAGCTCTTGGATGTTAATGAAGGCAGTGCATTCAGTGCATGTCTCATTGTGTTCAATAATAGTCTTTCAGTTAAAAAAAAAACCAGCAAATAATTCACCTTATTTAAAGAATCCACTATTGGGTTGTAATATTGTTTGCCTTAAACTTAGGAAATAGCAGAATTTGTTATGTATAACATTTCTAAACAGTATTTTTATGACTTAGATATCTTCTCCTGTTTGTATGGTTTTGAACATTTGTCTGAATTACCTGTTTAGAGTCTCTGAGTCACTAATGAGCTCCATAATTATCAAACAACATGCAGAAAATATGTGCTTATTTAGGGAGATAAAGCTTAGAATTAAAATAGTAATTTGACTGTATACAGAGACCACAGATCAGGGGCTCTGGAAAGGTAAGACAGAGTCCCAGAAAGGATTCCTGAAGGCTGTTTCTGTTCTCTAGTCACGCAATGCTTTATTTGTAAAGTAAATCTGTAGTTAGCTACATATTTTTTCTTAAATCTAAAAAGCACTAATTTCCCCCCTTACTTTAGAGAGAGGGAAAATATTGGGTTTTCAATTTTTGGTTTTTACTTTGAACTCAATGAAAATAATGTAAACATGAAAGTTTACTTTTTACCTTATCTTTTTTCCCCTACTTTCTCTATTGCTCCAATTCAAGGCCATTCTCTCTTGTATTTATTAACATCACATTCATAGAAAGAGAAGAGTTTCCCTTTCTTTCCTATTTGAATGTGGTTTCCAGTATGGCTTTATCAGTCTCATGTTTCATACAAAACCAAAGTGATGGAGCATTAATTCATTGGAGATATTTATTGAATACCTGTTATGTGATTAGCATTGTGGAAGGCACAATAGGATGACAGGGTAAAAGAAGACGCTGTGCTTGCGGAACTTCTAACCTAGCAAAAAATGCAAATTTGGCAGAAAGAAAAAGGTATATAAGGAATAAGCTTTGTCCTTTTCATTTTGTGTTAATGTTCTTGGTGGGGAAAAGTGAATAGGAATTTCCTCTGGTTAGTAACTCTGTCTGCCTTCTCTCTCATGTATCATCCATCACATGATTACAAAACTGATGTAGAAGTTTCCATATCCCTTAGTCTACTTGAATGTGGTAGCTCTTCAGTATATTCAGCTTTCTAGCCATCTTTTCTTTCAATTTAACCTGGATTTTATAACCTTGCTTTATATAGTTCAGACACAATGGAAGGGAGGAATAAGCTAAATGAAAGCCCTCTTTGAGGAGGAACTGATTCATTGGCCTTAGACCTTGCTAATTCCAAAGTCTTGTCCACAAAATAGACTTACAAGGCATAATGGATACAGTATGGAGCTTATTTTATCATTTCTTAAAATGCTACCATTTTACCAGTTGAACACTTGAATCTTTTCCCCCTGATGCTTTTGGCACAGATGGTAGCTTTAGACTACATCATAAAATATTACATACAGTTCTTTTAGACTAACCCCTAAAGACCTAAAATTATTATTACTCTTGCAATAGACTTAGATTAAAATTAGTACATTGCTAAAAGTCACATTTATAGGCATTTCACATAGAAATAGAATGAAGTTGTTACAGAGTTTAGGATTATGAATCCAGGAAAGAGAAATCTCACACTTAAGCATGCCACCTTATCTCTCCAGTAAAGTCATTTAGCTAAAATAAGACTCATTGTCTTCATCTGTGAAAGGGGAAGAATGAGTCCCTTGCATTTTCTCTTATCTGAGATTGGAAATAAAGTTCACTGTCCCCAGAGTTTTTGGTAAGTACCCTGCACTAAGACTCAACAAGGATCTTATTATCACATCTTCTGGTTCTTTCTCCTTATGGTGTTTCATCTTGCTGTTAATGAGTAAATGTGGCTTTTGTTTATTAACTTTCCCCAATAACCTCTGCCCCAAATCTTTAGCCTGGAAATTATTCCTTCACAGGGAAATCACATAGATGGTTACTTTTATTTCTTAAATATTAATGGCTTTGTAAAAATTTTTCTTAGAATTTGTATTTTAATATCAATTCAAGTCTTGGAACAACTTTGTTGTTCTCTCTGAATGGTGGAGAAGGAACAAAACTAATTTGGAGATATTCTGGTTAATATTTTAACCAGTTGTCTCAAACTCGTTATAGGAGAAAAGTCCTACTGATCAAGAAGATAAAATTTCAGTTCAACATGAAATTTTGTGTCTTTGTGATACTATGCAGTCTTTTCATATTATAAAAATTTTGTTTTGTATTCCCAGTTTCCTGTGCATCCCCAAATCACATCATCTGAGAAGCATCCTAGAAGACATTCTCATGAAGATCAGAATTTCAATGCGATACGTACTTGCAGGATTACAGAAGATATTCGATCACTCAAGGAGCCACTGGAATCAAAAGGAAGATCCCGTTCCAGAATTCAGGCGTGTTCAAAGTCTTAACAGCAAGTGTGCTGTAGCCCCAAATGCTCTGTCTTTCAGGCGTGTCATACTTAAATCAGTGGGCAGATAGTCTACGATGGTGCTGTGTTCCTTTGTACTTTTACATTTACTTTTTTTCCTTCTGTACTTTTAAAAAGCATTCAGAGGAAACCAGGGACATCATCTCCTAAGAATCCCGAAGTGGGAGCAGGCCAGGTGCTCACAGTGCCTTTTAGGAATCTAAGTAAATTACCAAGAAGATTTGGCCTGAAATATAGGGGTGAACAGAAACTCTACTAATAATTCAAACCTGATTCATGAAGTAAAAGAGATCAATTAATTTGGGGTAACTTTTTAAACTCTGCAACATGCTCACTGAGTGACTTTGAGCCTGCCTTTGGTTTTATGTTTTTATCTTGTAAGACAGGACTAACAATTTATTCCTGCCACATAGTAAGTAGACCTAATTGTATCAGCCACCTGGCTCTTGAGCTAGGCACTGTGAGTATACAGGGAGGCATCCTGATGCTTCTGAGGTGGTTGTTTATCTGAGCACAATCTGCTTTCTGCCTAGTAGGGGTGCATGTTGAGACTGCCACCCAGCTCTCTGCTTGCAGGAAGTACCTCACTTTTGCCAGTGACCCTGTGTATCTATGATTCTCTCCTTCAGTGAATTGACCATGAGGAATAAGAAAAGTGAACAATTGTAGCTTACTGTATCTACATTTTATTAAGATTTCCTATCCTGGCTTTTCTTTATATTGCTTTTTGATGATTTCAAACTTATAACAATGTTGCAACAATAGTACAAAGAACTCCCATACACCCTTCACCTAGATTCTCTTCAAAAGTTAACATGTTATCAAATTTCTCTGTACCTTGCTCCTGATTCCTAAGCCCAAACAAGGGCACAAGGACATTCTTACATAAACACACTATAGTAATTAAACTCAGGAAATTAACCCCCGTACAATACTTTTATATCAATCTACTAGCCTTATCCATGTTTTTCCAGTTGTCTCAATAATATCCTGTATAAAGAATTTGCAGATCATTTGTTGTAGTCAGTTTTCATGTCCATTTAGTGCATTTTATTCTGGAGCACTTTCCTGGATTTTCCTTTCATGACACTGGCATCTAATAAGCACAGACTGGTCACTTTTAGAATAGTGTCCTATTTTCATTTACCTGATATTTCCTTAGACTACATTTAGGTTTTAAACCTTTGGCAGGAATAAAGCAGACGTGACAGAATTCTTGTTTTTTAAAACCATTGAAATCAATAGTTATACATTTCATTAAAACTCTTTGAAACTGAAATATAATTTAAAAATACAGAAGAGTATTATATGATTTTAAAAAATCATTAATTCAGGAGGCTTCCCTGTCGTAAATTCTTTCTGGTACAAGGTAGGATTGATTAATACAGTTTTGAAAGAAAAATTAATCTCAAACTTTGCTAGTCCTGGTGGTTTCAGGAAAAGTTTTATATAACACATAATTTTATATAACTGCATATATGAAGTCCATTTGCTAATATTATCATAGGCCCTAAAAGTATAAATGTGAAATTGGTTTCCTTATTTAAAGAGATACTCATCAGATTATTCCTAAAATAAGGTTTATTTCATTCATTTCTCAAGTTCTTCCTTTCAAATGCCAAAGTAAACAAGGTGAATTTTCAACCTTTTTTCAACCTCAGTAACCCTTTTCAGTTAAGAGCTTACAAAATAAACTTAAAAAATAATATATTTTACATTTAAATAGTTAATTTTAAATTAAATTTATTACCTTTTTTAAGAGTACATTATGAAGCTTATCTTATTACAAAATTAAAATTCAGAGCACATATTCATTTAAACATTTTTTCTTTTTAATAATTAACAAACTAAAAGCTTGAGCAACACCTCTAGGGTTTGTTAATTTGTGATTAGAAACTAAGAAACTAAACTGTGGATGCCTACTGAATGATCAGGGCTGTCTTCCTTTCTGATTAAGAGAAGTGTGGGATGTTGTCAGCCCTTAACACATTTCAACCCTTTCCCGACCTTTCTCTTTCAGGGATGTGAGAGCAGAAAGGAGAGAAATGAAAGACAATGCCTGATGATGGTGGTAAGATCCATCAAGAAGGTGGAAGGAAGGAACTCTAGGAAGGAAGATCATGGAGAATCATACTTGCATCATTTGGAAAAGGACGAAGTAGTACTTCTATCCACATCACCATAGCAGATGGTTTATTGAATGTGAATACACCAAGTCAAGGGTGGTAGCTGAACAATGTCTGCAGATGCTGCGGTGAGTGAAGTGGCTATTTACATCATACTTCAGTTACTTCTGACATCTCTATTGAGATCGTGGTCTACTTTATAGGAATGGGAAGAATAAAAGGTATTTTAATAGAATAAAGTAATTCTTGAAAATGTAAAGAAAGATATTTAAAGAGCCACCCACACATCTCCATCAACTCTTCTTCCCTGCCAACCATGCAAATGATCTTAAATGAAAGTCATGATGTGACTGGAAGTTTACTTCCTTATCAGCAATACTTATGTAAGCATGCCTAATGGCCATCATTCAGTGAGAGCTGGTAATTAACATGCCAACTACCAGGTTGAGTGCTTTGGAACATGACCTAAAATAATCCTTACCTTTCCAACGTGGGGCCTATTTTTTTCTTCAGTTTCAAGCTTAGGAAACCAAAGTTTGAAAAGTTCAGTAATTCATTTCTAGCAAAGTTGGGACCAATGCCCTGTTCATTCTGACCAGTACTCCTAACCTGAGGCAGTTTCTTCATTTCCCTTGGAAGTGGGTCCTGACTTGTACATGTGTGATGTGTGTGAGAAAAGGGGAGTGGGAGTACATTATGGTTTTGATTATGTGGGTAGGGACTGATTCTCTGAGGATAGTTTTTATGCTCTGAGAGTTATCACTATGAGGCCATATTCTTTTCCTTATTTTTTAATTTTTTTCTACTTTATTGAGCTGTATTGACAAATGAAGTTGTATAAATATTAAGTTATTCAACATGGTGATTTAACATATATATACTTTATGAAGTGATTCACACAATCATTCCCAGGTTAATTAACACATCAAGGCTATATTCTGTTATTATTTTTTTTCCTCTAAAGAAGTGATTTTAGAATTCTGTAATATTTTCCATGTTTGTTCTGTTACTGTCTTTTTTGTGTATAACTGTGTGTTGTGTGTACACTAACTTAATATTCTGAAGGGATTATGGCCAAATATTAATCATGCTTACCAATGAGAAGGTAGAATAAAATCTTTTAATTTTTATTCTTTTTCTTTATATACTACAGGGACAGCTTGGATCATAAATGCCCAAGGGCATCTAGAGTTTCTATTTTGTGAAGAACAATATCGCCCAACAGCTACTTATAACTAATATGTAATTGAGTGTTTATGTAACACACACTGACAATTCCTTCCATCTCAGGCCTTTTATTTTTGCCTTATAATATTTGGATATAACTGATTAAGTAAAATGTTATTAAAGTTAATTTTTAATTTTCTAGTAATTTTTTCCCCAGAGGAAAAATTTAAAAATTACATCTAAACCTTGTTATATTTCTATTGGACAGTACTGACCTATATATATATATATATATATATATATATATATACACTTATTCTTAAACTTCTTTTGGACTACTTCAATTTTATATTTTAAATTCTACTGAACTTAAACGCATTAAAATTTAATTAACCCATGTGCTACTAGGAGTTCACTGTCTTAATATTAGTTTTTAAAATTTATTTTAAATTTATTATACATCACCTTTCCTTCTCCTCTTTTCACTACCTCCTATCCAAACTAAAATCCTCCTGTACATTCATATTATCTCTTGTGCTATATTATAATTCATGTTCATTTTAGTGTATGATTTAAGGATTTCCTTTCATGTCAGTCTTCCCATCTTGACTGTGAACTCTTAATCGCAGGAGTCATATTTTAATTATATTTGCATTCTCAGAATCTAATATATATTTATAGCAGTAGTTGATCAATGTACATATATATAGTTTGATAGTTTGAGGATATAACTCTAAACAACCAGGATCCTAAAATTTGAATTATTTCTGCGTATTTTAAGCAAGACACTGTTATGTGCTACTTTCTTGGAATGAAAAATTGTATTGAAAGTTAATATTTCTCCCTAAAATGGACGCCTTTTTACTTATAGAAGCAATATGTGACATGCTTTCAAATAATGCAGAAAATAGGAAGTGACATCCTCCCCAAACCCCAGCATCAGAATTATGAAGGTGATGCAGTTTGAAGCATTACTGTCCAGGCATTCTCACTACTCTACTCTAGGGGGCAGACTTGAGCTGACAGTTGGAAGGGTAACGCCGGATACCAGAGCTTTGGTGTTTGGTCAAGGACAAAATCACTACCATTGTTTTAAAAATGAAAAAGAATTGCTGCATTTCCTAGCAGAACTCTCCAGGTTGTATTAAACAAATTAAATGTTGGTGAATTTTTATGACTTTCTAATTTTTTTAAAGACAAAAGCTTCATAATATACATGGGAAGATGAAAAATTGGTTATTTCCAGAGGGCATGAAAGTAGAAAGAGTGTTTAAAATACTGGACAGATTATTCAAATCTGTTGCAATTGTAAACAGTTTAGTGGTTGCCAGAGTCAGGGAGTGAGGAGGTGAAGATGGTCTAAAGGCACAAATTTCCATTTATAAAATAAATCATCTGGAGGTATGAAATGTACAGCATGGCGACTATAGCTAATATTGTGTGTATATTTGAAAGCTCTAAGAAAGTAGATTTTAAAAGTTCTCATCACAAACAATTTTTGACTATTTCCTGTGATGAATGTTAACTAGACTTATTTTGGTGATCATTTCACATATATACAAATAGTCAATCATCATGACATACCCCTGAAACTAATATAATGTTAAATATCAATTATGTCTGAGCAAACAAACACCAGTTGTGAAGTGTAAAACCTCTCCATTTTATCCAGCTTCTTTGCATTATTTTGTATATGGATGTCTGCCCAGCAGTTTTTGAATGGCTTAGATTTCAGGGCCTAGGCATAACTTGCAGTAATGGGCTCTGTCTTTGTTCATGAAATTTGAGTCTCTCCCTTGTTTACTGAATTCATTTGTACATTCAACTGAGATTTTTATTGCCTGTCATATGCTGCTTAGTGACCTAAGCAGATAAAACACCTGTCTTCAATGGTAGATGCTTAAATTCCATTTAGGAAGTGAACAAAATAATCTACAATGACTTCCTCAATATTAGGAGAATAAAATCAAAATCTTTTAGCATGGTATCAAACACCCCATTGGCTGTTTTTCAAACATAAAGAAGACACTGCTTAAAATTTTTCTTATTCCCTTCTCTTTCATCTACCTTGAGTTCTGTGTGCTGTCCATTTTTCTTGATAGCACAGCTCTCATTATTATTGTGTCAATTTGCCTTTCAGTGTTTTGGTGAACGGAGGGTTAAGTGCAAACAAATGAAATCTTAGTAATGACAGTTGTGTTTGTTTAGATTTTACATTTGGGATGGGCACTGGGTAGCCATTCATTAAGAGGTAGTAATGATGCACTGTTCATGTGACGTTTTAACATGATTAAGGAGTCAAGCAAGTACTTTCCCAGGAATCTCTCTTCTCATCTCTGAAATATATGTATCGCCTATGATTACTTAATGCATGTTCAAAGGTTGCTCACTATGTCCTTATAAACCCCTCAATTTGCAAGCATAGTGAGATAATGACAATTTTCAGGGACATACATAAACAAAAAGTATAAAGGAGGGAGAATAAGAGAAACAAAATCAGAAGCTTTATAAGGATTGTTTGCTTCAACCTGTCTCATTCAAACTTGTACTGAGCTAGGCACAATCCCTGCAATGGACCTGCCTGGTCTGTCCAGTGTTGACTTGAAGGACTGGGAGAAGGAGGGGGGCTTTTACTACATTGAAGTGCTTATGATTGATATTGGTATTTCCTAGAGGAGCATGTTCTCAGGCCTTCTCTACCCTTTTATTCTCAGGAGACTCCCTCAAGCATACATTCCCCAGCCATCATTCCTCACAGAACCTAAGTTCTATTGCCCCATCAACCTTTATGCCTTCACTCGAACCTCTCTAGTTTGCCAATTTTCTGTTTAAAATAAGATGTGCTTAATCATAGTGAATGAAAATGAGGCCATTTAAAGAAATCAGGGGCCTCCCTGGTGGTGTAAAGGGTTAAATCTCAGCACTGTCAAGCTATTGGCAGCCACTGCAGCACAAGTTCCATCCCCAGCCAGGGGAGGTGACCCACATGGCACATTAGACCTCTCCTGTGTTGCCCGCTGCTCCCTTCAGCAGTCAATCTGCCTGTTCTGCTCTCCACTCTGTTTCTGGTGAATCCTCTCATCCCTCACACTTCTGGCCTACATCCCAGCTCTTGTATACATAAGTAAAATAAATCTTTAGGGGAAAAAAACACATCAAATTAGCAAGTGTTTGAAAAAAATTAATTCTTATATTATTGGGAGTGTGATATTAAAAGTAAATATTTGTGCAGCCTTTCTTGAAAGTACTTTATGTCGCAAGAACATAAGAACTATTGTTACTGTTTGAACTTATAAATTTCCTTATAGAAATCTATCCTGAAGAAATAATAATTGTGGGATAAAATATCTTTACATAAGGATTTGTTTTACATTCTTTTCTTTTTTAAGTTTCTTTTTTTTTTTAAAAAAATTTATTTATTCACATAGAACTGGGGTACAGGCCAGAGATGCAGAGGGTGATAGGATTCACCAGAAACAAAGCAGAGAGCAGAATAGGCAGATCTACGAAGTACACTGCTGAGGGGAGCAGCGGGCGGGTCAGGAGAGGTCTGCCACGCCATGTGGTCACCTCCGGGGCAGGCGGGGATCGAACTCATGCAGAAGTGGCTTTAGCTTCTTACTGCTGTGCTTTAACCTGCTGTACCACCAGGGAGGGCCTTCTTTTTTAAGTTTCTTAAGAGAAAATGGGAGACACAGTTTTTGGATAAACTGAATTTTTCTTTTTTTTAGATTTATTCATTTATGCATAAAAGAACCGGGGTAAGGACCAGAGGTGTGGGGGGTGAGAGGATTTACAAGGGACAGAGTGGGGAGCAGAACAGGTAGATCTATTGAAATACTGCTGAGGGGATATGTTTAAAGTTTATTGCATTTTCAAAAGTGTATGTATTTGTCTTATCAGTCACTAAGATATCTCAAATTGTGGATTTGTCTCTCTATACTTATAGCTCTGCTAGTTTTAGGTTTGTTGGTAGTTTTGAGTTTGCGATTACATTTTTTGGTCATTGCACCTTCCTGGTGCAATAAATTTTTATCATTACAAAATATATCTAATCCTATTACTTTTTTGGCAGTAAAGCCTATTTTGTTTGGGAGTAATGTAACTGGGGGAAGGGGGTCAAAAGGCACAAACTTTCAGTTATAAAATAAACAAATCACGAGGATGTAATGTACAGCATCATTATTATAGTTACTAGTACTATATTGCATATTTGACAGTTGCTGAGTAGATCTTACAAGTTCTCTTTACAAGAACTATTTTTTAAACTATAGATGGTGACAGGCTAGATAACTATTAATAGATTTATTGTGGGATCATTTTGTAACCAGGGGCGAAAGCCAAAGACTGTTATAGGTTGCAAGGGGGAAGATGAGTAGCCTCAGGCAAAATACAAAGTATCCTGGGGATTGAAGCAATAATAAGAAATAGAAGGGCCTACAGAAGCAGCCCCCTGATTCAGCATTTGGGATTTCAGTATTTTCAGATCTTCAGCCATTCCAGGGTCAGCCATTTTGTAGCCCATGGTTGAAGCCAAAGAGAAAATGCAAACAATGTATAGCATTTGGAGTGGAGACTCTGATAAGAAATAACAGGACTGCGGAAGCAGCACCCAGCATTCAGCGTTTGGGATTTCAGCATTTTTGGATCTTCAGCAATTCAAGGGTCAGTGATTTCTGCATCCATCACACCGTCCAGAAGGCTGGTGGCTGGTGCAGGTCTTTGAAGAATGTGGAGAGTCTTCCAGTAGCCAGCCTCAGAAAGAATAAGTTCAGAGGCTCTGCAAGTAGCCTAGTGTCTCAAACTGTTCCCAGTTTTGCTCCTGTACAGCCTGTGTGTGTGTGTGTGTGTGTGTGTGTGCGTGAAGACCCAGATGAGGCACTTGAGGCACTTCGCTGAGCTATGTGAGTGAGGCTGTTTGTCCTTTATCGGGTTGGGTTGTTTGGCTGCTGCAGCTGCTATTTTTAGTGTGGTTTGTCTGGTGCTGTACTGGGCATCTCAGCAACTTGGTGAGCATCTCCTGTTGCGCCCTCCGCTGTCCCAGTGAGTTGAATCCCAGTCTGGAGTCTGGCTGCCACAAGCTCCAGGCTCCCAGTGGTGGAAAGACATCATCTTGAGAGACTTTGTGTTTAGGACTTTCAAACACTGAATACTGCTTCAAGTGAGGTAAAAGCCGTTTGTGGCCCCAGTGACTGTTTTCCCTTGTTTGTTAAGTGAATCCTGTTTTGTTGTCTCTGAACCTGCGTAGTCTGGCAATTGTAAGGAGATCTGAAGTGCTCAGACAGAGACTGGTTAGTCATTTGGGCACTGTCCTTGGTCAGTTTTAGTGCCCCTTGCTGCCCTGTATCAATTTCACAATATGCACGAATATGAAATTCATTATATATATACCTGGAAGTAATATAATGTTAATTTGTCAATTATACCTCAAAACATAGCTACATTGCTTTTTGGTTAGTGTTCACATGGTATTTAATTTTTTTTTTTTTAGTAGACAGCATATAGTTGTATTTGTACTTTTGTATGTGTGTGTTTTGTCCATTTGACAATGTATCTTTTGTTGGAGTGTTTTGTTTATTTATATTAAATGCCATTACTGATATGTTGTTCCTTAAATCCACCATATCATTAGTGCTTTCTATTGGTCCCCTCTCTTCTCTGTCCTTTTTTTCTCTCCTTTTTAGCATCTTTTAAATGGAAAGAGCATATTGTCTGCTCTTCCATTTCTCTTGTATCTTGCTATTTATATCTGATGTGTCTGGGGTCTGTGTCATATCTTCTCAGCACACACTTCAAATTTCTGCTGCAATATAGCAGACCATTTCTTTTGAGTACAATCTTACTTTAGATGAGCAACACTTCATCTGAAACACTCAACATGAATCTTTTCATTTTGCACCCCAGGGATCTCCAATAACAAGAGACCAAGTATAGCCTAGAAGAGCAGGGGAGTGAGTGTTCTCTCAAGGCAACTCTCAAATACTAAAGTCAGCTCTGCTGGTGGTTAGTGCTTCAGCACCCATTGGAGGATGACAGGTATGGGAAACATTCTGTAGGATTCTGGGATGATCCTTGTGAGTGCTGGTCCCTGATAGCTACATTGATGACCTTGGTAACATACCCTATTACGTTATTCCTCTTTTCCCTATTTCTCTTATTTTAAGGTTTATTTATTTATGCATACAAGATCTGGCATTCAGGTCAAAGGTATGGGGTAGGGAGTGAGAGGATTCACCAGTGACAGAGTGGGGCACAGAACAGGCAGATTGATGGAAATACACTGCAGCGGAGATTTAACTAGCTGAACAACTCTCAGAAATCATCAGCCTACCGAAAGCTAAGTGACTTTTTCTTTAAGTGTTGAGCCTTCCAGTTGACCCAACACATTAGTTTAGATTCAGCATGTTGTATTCATAATTGCACAGATCTGCTTTGGCTTTAAATAGTTTATCACCCCTAAAAATTCTGACTACTGAGTTGAAGCTGACCTGGATGTTTTCGAGGACTAGATGGTGTCATTGTTCACCAGAGTAGGGGGTGAGTTCTACATCACCTTTTATAATTGGATGACTCCCATTGTAGGAAGAACAGCCAACAGGGTATCCTAAGTAACAAGCCATTTCTCCCTCTGGAAAGTTTCTACAAGTAGTCAGAATAAATCTTGCATTTGAGAGAGATCGTCTCTATAGTCAGAGAATTAAGTGATTGTTTGGTGGTGTTTGTTGAAAATATTTCCACATCTCATATGTCCACGCTTGAGATAGAACTCACTGTGTTTTAGGGAGGCAGTCACCTTAATGACCGGCTTCCTCTGGAAGAAGTATAGTCCTAGGGATGTCAAAGGTGTCTTTGGAAAGACTAGTGCAGTTGACAGTTATTGGTATTGCTCAAGGAACTCTGCATCTGTGGAGGCACAGATTGATGGTTTCTCCAGTGTGGCTTCCTGGCTCATTGGTAAACCTTGGGTGTCATAGTTTAGTTAGAAGAATTTAAGTTTGTTCTTATTTTTTAGCAAGACCATCTGAAGGAAGTTATGCTACTAACTGGACCAAGATGGTATCATTGATTACCTCAGCTAGAAGGGGTGAATTGCATCATCTTTTCTAATTGGATGGCTCCCATTGTAGGAACAGGGCATGATGCCCTGTCCATTCTATTATCTGAGTGGAATTTCTTTGTCCCATGGGATGTTGGAGAATGGGAAGCAAACATTCAGTTAGTGAGGTATGTTCTGTAACAGAGGTACAAGAGCTGGAGTTATCCTTTGCTCTTTTCAGTAGACATTTTGTTAAGTTGAAGGGGAATGGCTAGTGGAATTGTCATCAGAGCTGTCTGACAGGGCATGGCAAAGTCACAGTGTCAGTTATGATCCTGCAACAGTTTGGGAGAGTTGCATCAAGGCATTTTCCTAGAAGAAAAAGGCTCCAGGAGCAGCTCTGAGAGATGAAGTATGATTAATGTTTCCCTTGTCTGACCCAGGGCTTATGGTGTTCTCAGGTGCTATAGTTGTTGTGTTCCTTTCGTGTCTGCAAAATGACTTTGTCTATTCCGGTAACTATAGCTTTTTTTTTTTTTTTAAGATTTATTTATTTATACATACAGTACTGGAGTACAGGCCAGAGGTGGAGGGGCAATGAGAGGATTCACCAGAGACAGAGTGGGGAGCAGAACAGGCAGATCGACGAAGTACAATGCTGAGGGCAACAGTGGGGGAGACAGGAGAAGTCTGTTGTGCCATGTGGATCACATCCTGGGCAGGGATCGAACTCACATGGAAGAGGCTTTGGCCAGCTTCTTAGTGCTGTGCTTTAACCCGCTGCACCACCAGGGAGGGCCTGTAACTGTAGCTTTGCCTCTTTTCTGAACATACCCTACTCATACCTTGCACTACAGGTGCAAGAGGACAAGCACATTTTTATAAACCACAGAGACTCTTTATGCCCCCACTTGTCCCTTCATAGGCTACTGTAGGAGGACTCGATGAGCAGCGTTCTCAACCAAGTGTTCATTATCCTTATGATCTAGGACCATGTCAATCCAACATGAATGCAAGTGACTGAAAAATAATTAAGTTTGAATTGGCTAGGCCTCCTTTTGACCAGTCTGCCACCTGAAGCATTTGCCAACCCAGCTGTACCTGTGTTGCCATTAAGAGAAATATAATGCCATATAATAACCAAGAGTGGTCAGGGCAGAATTCCAAATTTCCAAAATGCTTCTGTGCAATCCTCCACTCTTTTCATCCAGAACATTACCCAGAAACTGTCCCTTTCTGCCAGAGCCATATTCAGTGCCCACACTGCTTTTCCAAGTTGTTTGGGCCAGGAGGAGGAAGGGACATAGAATCAGAAATAGTTTTTTAACTAAACTTTTTATTATGAGATAATTGTGCACACACACATGTAGAGTTGTAAGAAGTAAATCAGAGACATATCATGTGTCCTTCAGACAGTTTTCCCTAATGGTAACATTTGGCACAATCATAGAATAATATCTCATGGATATGGTTAGACTACAGAGTACTTCTGTTACCAAAAATTCCCTTTAAAAGCCACACATTGCTTCTTCCTTAACTCCTGGCAGCCACCAATCTGTTCTCCACTTCTATACTTTTGTCATTGCAAGGATGTTTTATAAATAGACCCATCGAGTGTTATGGAAAGCATCTAGCATTTCTCAATGAGTATAATGTCAGCTGTAGTTTTTTTTTTTTTCTTTTGGGAGGTGGTCTTTACCTAATAGTAGAAATTTCCCTCTATTTTTCTGAGTATTTTAAGGTGCTGAATTTTGTCAAATATTTGTTCTACTTTGCATGATATGTTTATGTGATTTTTCTTCTTTATATTGTTTATGGGTTTCTTGACTGCCAGTGGGATAGAGTGATGTAAATTCTATCACATCCTATTTACTTAGTAAGTAGGACCTTGAATTTTTTGAGGGCTCGTGGAAGTGCGATAACTTTGCATTCAAGTGTGAATAGCCAATTGCGTCACATGGACATTGCCTCCTGGCTTCTAGGAACTGTAGAGTTTGAGAGGAGACCTTAGGAGACAGGGGTAGTTGTAGCTGATACCCAGGAAGAAAACTGAGGACTGGGTCCTACAACTGCACAGAAATTATCCCTGCCAACAACCTGAGGGAGCAGTCTGGAAGCAAATCTCCTGATGCCTGCCTCAAATCTCACATCTTCCGGGTAAAAATCCAGCTTGGTTGGCACCTTAATTGCAGCTTGTGAGATTGAACAGAGAATCCCATTAGCCACACCTGGATTTCTGACCCTCAGAAACTACAATAATAAATGTGTGGTGTTTCGGGCTACTCAACTTGTGGCAATCTATTACATAGCAATAGATAATGGACTTACCAGCCAATAGAACATCATCTATTGGTGAAACTTGGGTTATCAGGAGAGGTACTCTTAATAAATTATGATGCTCACATTCCTGGCAGGAATTCCAGGATGCAGGACTGCAAATATACCCTGGAGATAAGTGGCATGGGGTGGTGGTGGTGGTGATGGGGCGGGGGGAATGAGTTTCTCCACATCTTGGTAGGTTCATGTGAAAGTGACGATCTATTTCATAAGGTGGCTGTTAAGAATTACAGGATAAGGCAGGCAAAGCTGTTCAGTACTGGGTTAGCACCTTTCATTTTGTCTGCCCATGAGTTTAGTATTTCAATGTTTCTGTCAGCATTTTAAAAATATAATGGCAAATGATTTGCAGCCTCTGCACACACACACACACACATACACACACACACACACCATCAAACAATCCGACGAAGGTCACCCCAGATCTAAAGCACTGTTTGGTGCAACCTTGTCTAAATTTTCACGGAACTAAACATTTTCACATTTTCCTGCAACTCTCACCACTCAACAAGAAAACCCTAAGCCAGCCTTGTCCTCCAAAACACTCAAGTAATTGGTCTTCTCAGAAATAACCACACATATGGTTATTAAGGACCTCAGTGAATAAAGTTTTTTCCGCTCCAATGGAAGAATACTGCCTTCCAAGAGGGGGCTCTTGAATTCTATAATTCCCTCCCTGCAGAAAGTGGGTAAAGAAGAGTCCTGAAGCGTGGCCTCTCGGCTTTGTGGGGCGTGGGCATCCGGAGCCCCAGATCCCTTCTCCTCGGAAATGTGGGAGACGCTAGTAAACGCGGGTCGCGCATTAATTTCACCCCAAGAAGAGATTAAAATCGTCCTGTTTAAAGAGACCAACCTAACTGCCTAAAAGGATGGGTCTAACGGGTCCCGGGAAAGGGCAAGCCTTAGGTGCCGAGCGACACCCCCAGCCCCCCAACTCGGCCCAGGGCCCCTCCCAGGCCCGCCGCCGCCGCCGCCTGGTGCCACATCAGCTCTCGCTGCACTTCCAGGTTCCTGGCGAGGATGGAGCGAGCCGGGGGGCGGAGGCGGGCCGCGGCGGCGGGAGTGGCGGGCCGGACGGTCAATGCGCGGCCAGCGGGGAGCCGCGACCGCCAATGAGCCGGAGGTTGGGTTTGCCGCGGCCGCCGAGGCCCCTGCCCTGCAGGGGAACCAGATGAGGCACATCTGGACAGCTGCGCCGAGGAACAGTGCAGCCCCTTCGTGGTCCGACGTCAGTCGAGCACGTCCTCCACGTCCTCTCCTCTGACCACTGATTATTTATTCGTTTTCCCAAAGAAGCGAGCAGGGATCCAAGTTTAAAACTTTCCCCTCCCTAATGCAAGACGGGGCCAGATCCCATCCAACACACTGTTTAATTTTCATGGGGTTGTGGGATCAAAAGAACAAAAACAGCAACAACAAAAGCCCAGCCGCTGTCTGATTTAAAACTGGCAAAGTGGGGAAAATAAAGTGTTGAGTAAACAGAAGGAGTTGGGTAAGTTTCGAATACGTGCTGAATATCCTATTTCTCCCTCTGTGATTTCTGTCCTGAGTCTTTTGCTTTCTCACTAGTCTTCTCATCAAGGGGGAAAAGCATCGCTTGCTATCACAACTTGCATAGACCCTAGGTTTGATCTTCTTCTCCTTTACTAACATATTTTTTTTTCCCGTCATATGTGTATTATTTTGAAATACCCTGGGAACAAAATGTGATTGCTATTCTGTTACTAGTCTTTCATAACTTCAAAGTTGAACCTACTTCTACATTTATTTTCTATTTTATTTCTGGGAGAAAAGAGTACACATTTGTAAACCCTAAATCTTAATTCATCCCCTCTTAACTGTCTGTTTTGATAGAAAATAGTTAAGATTATCTGGTTTATTAAGAATTAACAAAATTTTTCCGTCCATTACCAGGGTTTTTAATAGTAAATTATACCAGAATTACATAGTTAACTGTTATTTCACTTACATTTGAATTTAGTTGTAACCCAAAAATGCCTTTTGATATAATTCTATCCACTGTGGGAGGTCTAAACTTCTTTATGATTGTTAAAAAACAAGTTAAATATCTGACAGACCATTGTGCACATTAATTACGGTGTAATTGTATGTTAATCCCATAATTCTGTCAAATGAATATCTGATTTATTTTGGATGTTTATACTTGCAGAGAATTGCAGAGAATTCTGGTATGTATTGCAGGATTTAGAAGTGAAAATGATGGCAAACATTAAACCTAGATGAATGGTTTGGTGCCCATTCCATTTTAAATATCTATAATTCAGCTCCTTGGTGGTCTAGTGACCAGGATTCAGCACTTTTAAAATATCTATAATTCTCTCTGTGTAATTCATGTTTTAGATTTGAGACTTCGTCCTCTGTAAATTACTGTCATGGCAGATCTGGTTAGAATCGATCTTTAATTTCTGCCTCAGAAAGCAGTAGGTGAGAATTTGGTGTCATAATTGCAAGTTGCAAAGTGTGTTTTTATTTCAGAAAGGCAATGTATACAGTGGATGGAACAGGTGAAGTGATTTCCAGGGGTGCAGAGTTAGCAGGAGCAGTGTTGCAGGAAACCATATGGGGTTCAATTCACAACCCTATAGTTAATCTTGGGCAAATTACCCAACACATCTGTGTCTCAGTTTCCTTCTCTAAAATGTAGAGATTACACAGATTACTCCTTTCTTATGAGTTTGAAGTCTCAGTTAACATGAACCCTTAGAATGGATCTGACACATAGTCAATCTTTGCTCTTATAATCATTCTTCCTTCCCAGCTTCCCCTGCTGCCTATCAATTTCCTCAACTGACATCTGGCCTCTGCACTAGCAACTGGTGTTTCCTGGGCACTGACCACCCTTAGGCAATTCACTGTATAGGGAAAGAGGGTCTTGAGAGGGAAGTGAGGTAGAATTTATCAAGTGCCTTACGTAGGTCTATAAGATTCTGAGATGTGCAGAGTGTGACTAAATAGGACTTTTTATTGTAGAATGGCTTCATGGACAGGTTGACATTTCTGGGAAAGGATTTTGACAAAGGGGCAAGACATCCTAACACAGCAGGTAGGAAGCCTTCTAGTAGAAAAGGAAAGTGCTACCGGAGCACCGAGGCTGAAAAGTATGACTGTCCTTGACGACAGTGTGCTGAGATGCAGGTTAATCTGTGTGAAGTTATTGGGCAGAAACATTGAAAAAGTGTGAGAGGTAGGAGAGAACGGAACAGAAAGTCTGCTATTGAGGGAGGGACTTGGGAGGTGTGCTGGTGGGGGTGGCGAGCTGAACTGGCAAAGGTAGTGGAGGTGTTTCTGGAATGATCTCGATCATTCTGGAGCCTGGCATCCACTTTGCCCTGCATGCCCTCCCCATCTGTGGGCTGTGTGGACAGGGCTGAGTGGTGAGCCTGGACTCCACTTTTTGGATTCACACTGAGGCAGCTTCTTGGACCACTTCTTGATGAAGTGGTCTGACATTCGGGGCTATTACCTGGCTATTTTTCAGAAACAGGTCATACCCTAAACTCTTCGACATGGATGTGATTGCCTCCCCTACTCCTGTTGCAAAGTGTGTATGCAGAATGGCTCTTTCTCATCCATCCCACTGGAAGAATCATCTGTTCACATCCCAGTGCCTATAATTTTATAATTTATAATGATCAAAGTAGATAAGACCTGTAAAATACACCTAAGTGGAGAGTCACTTTGGAAATCTCTTTCTCTTTCTTTAGGGCTTTGTGTCAGAGAGAACCTGAGTCTGGCCCCAGTGCTGCTACTGACCACCTGTGTGCCCTTGACTAGGACATTAAGCCATTCTGCCCTCTCTGTGCTATCAGCTGTACAATGATCTCTAAGGTCACTTTTTCCTTGGATGATCTTTTCTTTTCCTCCCCCATTTCTGGGTCAGCCTGTTGCTTGCAGATGATAGTACATGGCTTCATTGTTCTGAATGCTTTACATGTCTTAGCTCATGTAAGGCTCTCAGGAGCCCTGTGAAGGTTGGTACCTGTTAGCTGAGGAGACAGATTCACAGGCAGGTTAATACTCCTGAACTCTTGTTGCTGCCACAGTGAACAAGAGGCAGATGCGACCCAGGGTGTTAGCCCTAGTCTATATTGTTTTCAGTCGGTGTAATAAAGCTTGTTTGCAATGATGATAGTTAAGTCTGTGGAAGGAGATCCTTAGAGGGGCAGGGAACATTAGGAGGAACCAAATTACTGAATTTTCCTGGAGGGGCCAACATGAGTCTTACCCGTGGGTTATGCTGTTCATGGAGTCAGGAGACCTTTCACTTATTGATTAGATGGAACTCATTGCTGGCAAGCACTCTGTCTCTTCATTTTACTTGAACAGAACCACTGAGGTCTCTGGACTTACAGCAGGCTTTCTGTACCTGACAGCTGAATGAAGATTTCCTTTGAAAAACGGAAACAGAGTAAGAGTAGAAAAGAGTAGAAAGCAATGGTTTCCTTTATTTACCTGCTCTCTTCCCATTCTATTACTCTTTCCTGAGGCCACATTTGTTAGTAGTTTGGTCTGCATCCTTTCAGCCCTTCTCCAAGAGTCCATAAATATAATTTTAAAATATAAATGGGACCACAGTATCTTTATTTACAAAAACAGGGAAACTATGAAATGTTTCAAGGCTTGTGGAAAAACGGGGCATATGCCAGGTAAACATTTTGTTCCTATTTCTTGGACAAAGGTTTCTTATTTCTGGAGCAGCTGTGGTTTGGAGCATAAGAACGTCTTGTAGTGAAGTTCAAGTAGGGTTCTTTTTAGGTGTCATCTTATTAATCATATTCAGTCTGGAGCTGATACCTTTTTGGGAATCCAATCTTCAGATTTTATTATGTACAGAATCAACTTTAAAATATTATTTGAAAAATAATTTTTTATTTCATTATCTTAATGTAAGTCACTCTTTTAGTATAACGTATTGACTAAGCACACAGACTTTGGAATCAAAGTGTGAAAGGTTTCTGTCCCTTACTCTGTTTTCACTAATGTCCCTTGAGTACGTTCTCTGAGAGGCTTTATTATCTATAAAGTGGGCTATCAATGGGCACTAAATGAGGAAATTTATATAAAACACTATATTTGCTATAGTGTTTGTATCACAGTAAAACCTATACATGTGAGCAATTTCTGTTTATTATGATAATATAAACATGAAATATAATTGACGACTTTAGTTATTTCTAAATATACAGGTAAGTGGCATTAAGTACATTCATATCCTTGTGCAACCATCACCACTATTTCCAGAACTTATTCATCAGATTGAATGCCATACAGATGAAATAATAACTCTGTTACCCAACTCTCCAAACTCTGGCAGCCACCATTCTATTTCCTTTCTTTCTAAATTTGACCACGCTTGTTACTTCACATAGATGTAGTTATACAATATTTATTCTTTTGTGACCAACTTATTTCACTTAATATAATGTCTTCAAGGTTCATCCATATTGTAGCATGTGTTGAAATTGCATTGCTTTTTAGGACTGAATAATATTTCACTGTATGTGTGCCACATTTGTTTATCCATCTCTTGATGGACAGTGGAATTGTTTCCATCTGTAAAAATTAATTTTGTGTGTCAACTTGACTAGTTTACAGTACCCAGATATTTGGTCTAACATTCTTTTGGATTTTTGTGTATAGACAGTTTTTAGATGATATTAACATTTAAATTAGTGGACTAATAAGGCAGATTACCCTCCATAGTGTAGTCATGCGTCACTCTATCACCTGAAGACCTTAGTAGGAAAAGACTGACTTTGCTTGAAGAAGAGGGAATTCTACCAGCTGCCTTTGTACTTGAACTGCAGCATCAACTCTTTCCTGGATTTTGAGCCTGCTGGCTGGCTTACCCTGAAGATTTTGAATTTGTCAGTTTCCATAGTAATGTGAGCTAATTCTCTCTATTTATCTTATTTCCTGGAGGATGCTGACAAAACCAACCATCTTTTCACTATCGTGAATATTGTGCTAAGAACTTTGGTGTTGAAAGCTTGATTTTAATCCTTTTAAGCAAAAATCCAAAAGTAGAACTGCAGGATCATAAAAAAAAAATTCATTTTTTGAAGAGTAACCCCTAGCAGTTGCACCATTTTATGGTCCCATGAGCAAGGACAGGGTTCAGATTTCTCCACATCTTTGCTAGCACTTGTTATTCTATTTTTTGTTTTAAATAATAACCATCTTTATGGGTGTAAAGTGGCTTTGATTTGACTTTCCTAATAATTAGTGATGTTGACATTCCTTTTGAGTGTTCACTGCTCATCTCCTTTGGAGAAATATCTATTTTCCAAATAGACACAGAATAGAAATTTCTGTTCTTTGCTCATTTTAAAGTCAGGTTTTGTTGTTGTTGTTACTGAGTTGTTGGGTTTATGATTTGGAGATTCTTTTCTCCCCTTCCCTGGATTGTCTTTTTAGTCTGTTGATACTGTCTTTTGATACTCAGAAGTTTTTAATTTTGACATAGGACAATTATTCTTTTTGGTGTTGTTGCCTGTGGTCTTGGTGTTACATCTAAAAAAATTATTGACAAATGTCTTGAAGGTTTTCTTTTCTTTTTTTTCCTAAGAGCTTTGTAGTTTTGTTAATTTTGATATTAGGATTATGACCTAGATTTAGTTTTTTATGTTTCATGGTGATGAGTCCAACTTTATTCTTTTGTGTACGAATATCTGAGTGTTTCAGTTATCAATTGTTATAATGATCATCAACATCTCTATAGAAACATCATTAGCATAGATATAGCTATATTACAAAAATGTTGATTCACTTTTTAAGATTATGTCTAAAGTGCTAATACTTTCCTCGAGTTACTCAAGAATTCTACTCCCTCCCTTTTTTCCTTACTGTCCTTATTTTGTTGTTTGTTTTTTAGAATTAAAAAATAATAATCTGTTGCGCCTTCCCTGGCTGGTACAGCAAGTTGGAGTGTAGCACTGCAAAGCTGGC
>NW_004567104.1:47543585-47631140 GCF_000260355.1 Condylura cristata | reverse complement strand
GGAAGTGGCTTTAGCTTCTCAGTGCTGTGACTTAACCCGCTGCGCCACCAGGGAGGGCCGAAGGATGTTCTTTTTTTCTGTAGAAGACCAAGGAAGTTAATTTAAGTAGTGAGTGTATTGGGTTTGCACTTTTCCCTAAGGCCATCTCTCTGAGCCATGAGACTCATGGCTCTTCTGGCTCCAGCGCTCTTGCTCTGGAGCACTGCTTTGGCGAAAACTCGGAAGGCCACGAGTCCTTTCTCCCATATACCTTCCAGTACTCTGATCAGCCATGGCCCCTCTGTGCAGTCAGTGCTCCTAAACTGGAAAAAGTTTCCAGAGGAAAAATGTCCCCCTTTTTTTCTTGCTGCCTAGAGCAACGGTTGCTCTCCTTTTGGCTTTGATATTTTTTCCTCTCATAATAAGTGACCATTATTTTTCATGGTAAGGAAGTGAGTGGTGTGGGTAACTTTCTCCATGGTACCTGACATTTTCTAGCTTTTACATATCTATATCTATATAGAGAGAGTTTGAATTGGATTCCCTTTAATACATGAGGAGAATACTTTTTAGAAAGATAGTATTATATGCTTAAGGAAATTGATATTCAGAAATGTAAATTTGTTATTTAGTAAGTAAGGAATATGAAAATTCATGATTTTAGTGCTCTTTTCATTAGACATCCCTGCTGCCTCCAATTGACAGCTCATTACCCTTAAGAATTCTGCAGTCTAATAATGTGAATCTTAACTCCAGCTGTGCAGTTAAGTCAGCTGGGGACCCCACTCTTGCACCATTCCTGGAGATTCTTCTTCAATAGGTATGTAATGAGGCCAGGCATCTGTGAAAGGCTCCCTGAGGCAATCTGATGCCTGGGCCAGGCTGAGAACCACTACCCTAGTGGGAAGAATTTCTCAACCAAAGGTAATAATTCTTTGGGGGAAGCTGGTGTTCAGTATTCCCAGTGCTCAGAACCGGCCTAAGCAGTCACAGTGGAAGGAAAGTACTTCATAAAGTCATAATTAACAATGTGTGATGATGTTTGTTAATTAGACTTATTGTGATCATTTTGCAACACATATATTACTATATATAAATTGCTATATATGTGTTGCTATATATATATTATAATCATTATGTTGTATACTTGAAATTAGTATAATTTATAAGGCAGTTAAACCTGAAAAGAAAAAACAACAACATATAAGCTTCACGGGGATCCCAAGTTCCTCAAGTGGCTCCCCGTGATCTCATTCCCATGAAAAGTCACTTTAACTGAAAGATGAACACTTTTTCACCAAATGGTGTAGAGTTAACGTTAACTTCACTTTTCTCAGCTGCAGAGTTTTTTCAGTCTTGAGTAATTTCCTGGTAGTAATTTCAGGTGTCTGAGGCACCTGCTTCCCTCCTAATGATGGAAAAAGACAAGTTGTCAATTTTCTGACTTGAGTCAACAGAGAGGGTGGCCACTTAGTCCAGCTTATTGTGCAGAAAGACTGTGCTTATCTCTGATCCAGAGTCTATCCCCAATTACATATGAGTAAAAAGTCATAAATTTAATAGAAAAAGAAAGCAAAGTGAAATGTAAAGAATTTCTGAGTTAAACATAGATATTTCTTTAAAATATGATATATTGGCTCCTAGATTTTTTTAAAGTAAAAGCAATAGATCAAAATTTCAAAACATTGGGAATGTTAACTAGTCTCATGAAATTAAGAATATACCAATAGTCCTATATTAAATCAACACCCCATACTTTAAATTAAAAAAGAATAATGTTCTGAATTTTACTTTGATACTTCTAGGTATATATCTTTCTGTTTTGTTTGTTAAGCATTTCTTTTATCTTGATGTGCTTTTTCATCTTGAAAACCCAAATCTTTCATTTGCTTAGGTATTTTTTTTTCTAACTTGATAACTTATTGAAATTTCTCTCCCTATAAGTCAGTTATAGCTCAAATTAATGATTATGGAAAACTATGTTAAAGGAAGAGAGGAAAAGCCAAAATACATATTTGAGACAGTGGATATTAGAAAACTTGGATATTTAATTAATAAGGAAAATTTAATAATATCAAAAGTGTTAGTAAAGAAAACAAAAATCATAAAATAATGCTCACACCAAAATCACAGCTATGTGGGGATATAGGCAGAGGAAGAGTGGGTAATGAAGGGGAGTGAAATTGTGTTGTGGTGGAATCAGAGGAACCGAGGTCAGAGTCTTAGAAACATCTCACCTTTAAGTAGATACCCCAGATTCTCCACCTCTGCTGCTGCTTTTGCTCCTCTTGCTGTGTGCATGGGCATGAGAGTGTCATTTATGTTGGGGTTGGTGAATGGGGTCCTTGAGGTCTCTCTGAGAAAGTTTGCACCACAGCTCCCCTGTCACTAGTACTAGGGAGTCCCCAGGAGAGTTTTTCCACCACACCAGAGACTTTAGAAGGGCAGATTTATTATAAAAGGGAGAAAAGAATAAAGGACATTTGCATAGACACAAACATGCAGAAAGGGTGCTCATTTGCTGAAAGAGGCTTGCTGAGAGGCCTGCATGGTCACAGGCTGGTGGCTGCCTCTGCTGAAGGAGCTCAGTGAAGAGAAGCTTCGGCATGGTACAGGTCTTGGACAGGCAGGAGGAGGCTGCTGGCCTGTGGAGGGAGAGAGAATGAGTGAGAAGGAGCATGCATTTGGTTACAGGTGGGCTAAAGGACTGCTGCCTGGTACCAGTGCACTGATACAGTCTTCTCTTTGGGAGGGGCTCACTCTTTCCTGGAGTGGTCAGTTTGTTGTTGGCTTTGAATAAATGGTAGAATTTGAAAGGGACCAGATTTCTCCAATGGCCCTCAATATCCATATCTTCACCTTCAGGTCTGTGTTCCTGACACCCCCACAGCAGTCTGATACCTCCTTAGGTCTTGTACTTTGTGATATAGGCATTGGCATCTAAGAATCTTAGTTCCTACAGCTGGATTAATGGCTATGTTAATCCCTTCTATCCCCGCTTCCAGCTCTCTTGGCATGTGTGAGACAGGTTTCTGGTCTTGTGGCACCTTCTTTCTAGATTTTCTATCCTTATCCTCCATCAAGAGCAGACTTTGGAAGAGCAGAGTGATGTTGTTATATTCTTAGTTCTCCTGTGACTTCTCAGACAGGTTATTTGGGGGTAGCAGATGGTTGAATCAACACCTCATCCTCCTGAGGCAGGTTGGGAATCTCTTGTAGACATTAAGTCTCATTTTCTTTATCAGAACATTTGGCCTGTCTCTCCTTACTTCTAAGAGAGGATTAGAAGAATATATGTGCGAGGCTCTCTGATGCCAGTGGGTCATTGTAAAGTGTCAGTGGAGGGATTATGAAACCATAATCATGCATCAGAGCTCTTTCTTCATGAGAGATACACAAACAAGTAATGGCTAAGTGACTTTATTAGGGGTCAGATTTTTCTTGGGGTTCTTCTCATTTTATCTTCATGAACACTGCATAGAGTAGAGGTTATTATTATTCCTATTTTATAGATAAATCACAGAGTTTAGACACTCAGCTAAGAGGACTTAGTGTTGAAATGAGGATTTAAACATAGTAAGCCTTACTTCAGTGTCTGAATTCTAAGTACTTATACATATGTAATACATCAGGAGTGAAGCAACTGATGTTACCTTTCAGAAGGTTGGTAAGTAGTTAGGTCAACAGAAGTGGAGGTGGTGTTTTGTGCACCGACCTTCTTAACTTGTATCTCTTCTGTGTGATCCTGGAACCATTGTTCATTGTCTCCTGAGCCCTAATAGCCCTGGTTTACACAGCCATCAACCCTCACCTGAATCACTGTGATGGCATCTCAAGCTCTCTGGTAAAAGGAATGGTTTAATTTTGATTTTCTTTTTTCCCCCGTGTTAACTACTTTGGCATATTTTATCTTATTTTTTCTCTCAAATTTTATTAACTTGCCAATAATTTACATACCTATCTGGTTTTATTTTATTTCCCCTTAGGCCAGTGCAGTCTGATATTTTTGTAAAAACACAAAAACTGCTGCTTGGATATTGCAGCTACATTGACTTAGTTTAAAATGGTCTAAGTTTTCAAAACCTTTGCTGCCAATTTCTGTACTTAATCTTGTTGCAGATGGAAATCAGTTTGCTGCCTAGCACAGATCCAGAGATGGTGGTTTCATTAGTCTTGCCCTAGAGCTCTTCTTCCTATTAATCTTGCCCCCTTATTGGCTATTTGCCACAAAGCAACCAGGCAGGATTTTTAGAAATACACATAAATTCTACTTAAACCCTTCAAATGATTTGCCTTTGCATTTAAACTAAAATACAGATCTATGACATGACCTGACATGACCTGAAAGAAGAAGTTAATCCAACTCTGCAGACCCACTCCTTCCCCAGGGCTACTAAAATGCAGTCACACTTTGGATTTAAAGGTGTAGTATTGGCCCTCCCTGGTGGTGCAGCAGATTAAAGCACAGCACTGCAAGCTAGCCACAACCCCTTCACTGCAAGTTTGGTGACCACATGGCATGGCAGACCTCTCCTGACCCACCTGCTGCTCCCCTCAACAGTGTACTTCATCAATCTGCCTTTTTCTGCTCCACACTCTGGCTCTGGTGAATCTTCTCACCACCCCTGTACCTCTGGCCTGTTCTGTATGCATAAGTAAGTAAATCTTTAAAAAAAATTAAAATAAAAGAGGAGTGTTATAATTTGGGCTGTGAGAGACACTGTTTTGCTCTTTCATTAGTAGCTCAGGCATGGACAAGTGCTGCTACCACCTTTTGTTGCAGTTTCATACTAGTTGCAGAGTAAAGAAGATGGTCAATAGCAAAGTCCCAGAGGTCTATAAGCACCATGCTGGGGAGTAATGCTACTGGGTCCGTGTAGTGTAAAGTACAGGGCAAGGCCATCTGCCTGGGGAGTGGGAGTCAGTGGGAAAATACAGACTTTTCCCAGAAGCACCAAAGGCTTCTGCTTCTAAGTGTTCCTGCCTTCAGGCTGGCAGCCACATTGAATAGGCCAAATTGAATAGTCCCATCAGGAGGTAAGGGAGGAGGGGTGGGGGAGAACAAAGGTTTCTGAAAAAGGAGGGATCCCAGCATCCACCAAAAATGCCAATCCCCAGACTTTGTACCTGGTTCAAGAAGAAATCTTGGTGGCTGACCCCCAAAGAGAGAACGAGTTTTGCAGGGACAGTGAGGCTGGACCTGTCTTTGGTCTTGTTGCTGCAAAAGCTTGGGAAGAGCATCAAGGGCCCCTGGCCTGGTGCCTCAGAGAGTTGTTTGTTGGATCATGTGGCACCACATTTTGGTGCTATTCCCTTTGCTGCTGTCTGTTTCAGCTTCTGGTGCTGTCATCTCTTTCAGACTGTTGTTGCAGGCAGCTGTGCCTGGATCTCAACTGCCTTGCTTTTGGGTGCCTCTGGCTCCTGCATTCTTCAGGCCCTTGTTGGCAGTTTGGGGCCATCTTGGAGGAGCAACCTATTATTGGGACTTCTGAACACTGTGGACTCAATTAAGGGTGTGTTTGCCAGTCACTTGTGGCTTTAATAATTCTTTATTTCCTTTGTTTGTTAGATAAGTCCCATTATTGTTGTTCCATGAATCTGAATGGTCTTGCAATTTTGTGTGTAGGTACAAACTCATAGACCTGTCCTCTACTGGATGTTGTCCTTGGCCTAGAGGCCAAGAGACCTAGAGGCCTGCTTCAGTATAACCTAATGCTGATGGACTTGGTCTAAATATATTGGTGTTCTGGTCACACCTTATACTTGCTTTTTAGATATTTCCTTCCCCTAGAAAATGGGGCTGTATTCAGCCAACACAGTGGAGGAGTCACTTCAATTGCTTTTGGGATTGGGGAATAAGATTGTTGTTACTGTTGATGACAATTCACTGGTGGGGAGTGATGTCGTTTTTGGAGTTAGTGTGGTGTCCTTCGATTCGCTCTGGGAAAGGTTTCCCTTGAGCTCCCCTTTCAGCAGCACACGGCAAGTTTCTCAGAGATGTTAATTAATTTTAAAGAGCAAGTTTATGAAGAACTGGGACAGAAAGAGACGGAACTTACAGAGACACTCTTCCTGCCTGTTTGTGTCTTTGCATGACCCACATGGCGCAGCAGACCTCTGCTGACCTGCCGGCTGCTCCCTTCAGCAGTATACTTCAGTTGATCTGCCTGTTCTGCTCCCCACTGTGTCTCTGGTGAATTCTCTCACCTACCCTGCACCTCTCACCTGTACCCCAGTTCTATATGCATAAATAAATAAATCTTATAAAAGGGGGAGGGGGACGGACTCTGGTGAAACCTTTCTTGGAGGGAACCCAAGGGCCCCACATTAAAAAAATGACATCAGGAAGCATGACTTCATTGAGTGAACTGAGGGGGAAATACACCCCCCAGTAGAGTAGTTTCCAGGTTGGTTTTGGCTTTGGTCCTTGGTGCTTGCAGCCTTGCAGAGGCAACTGAATTTCTCTCCCCACCTCACAACTGCTTTCCAGTCTCCATATGGTGCTCTACTGTTGTAGTGATGTAAGAAGTAAAGAGGTTTGTTTGGCCACAGAGAGTCTTGTTTCTGGGATGCATACATTTACAAGTGGAAGATGTATCAGAGGTGCCAACATCATTTCAGGATCAACCTCCAAATTCATTGTCCTTGACTTTTTAATCCATTCCCTGTGCCAGTGATTTTCCAACTTTCTGAAGAATTTTTGTTGTTGTTAGTGAATTGCCGTGATAATGATAACAATTCTCAAATCCTAGTGACGAGAAATTGATACGTTACACTTGGTGATGTGATGTAAGAATGTGCATTTTTGTCAATCATCCTGGGGATACTGAGATAGGTAGTGTTATAGGACAGGGAGAGGGGCACCACTGAAGCCCCAAAACCTGCCTGCTCTAAGTGGGTTCTGCCATCCGCTGCATCAAGACAAAACATATAAAACGTTAACGAAAAGGGACACAAAGAATATAACTTCTAAATCAATCACCTGAAGTTACCCATCCCTTTGTGGGCAAAAGTCCACCCAAAAGGGATTGGCCCAAAGCAAGGCCTGAAAGCCAGACATAAGAGGAAAACACCTTTTGGCTGGGACCCATTGAAAAGGTAAGGAATGGCCAGACAAATCTGGGAGGAAAAGAGCAAAATCAAAATTATAGACTCCTTTCTATGTGATAATATTGATATTGGTGCAAAGCTTGCATGCACGCACACGCACACACAATCACACACACACACACTGCGCATGTGGGAGAGGGAGCTCTGCACACGTGAAGGAGGCTGGAAAAGCAGCCATGTGGAGAAGCAGTCACGTGGAGAAGCAGCCACGTGGAGAAGCAGCCACGTGGAGACGCAGCCACGTGGAGAAGCAGCCACGTGGAGACCGCGGGAAAGAAGCGAGCTTGGCAGCAGCAGCAGCAGTGTGTGGCATGGCGGTGGCGGGGAGGGCTTGAGAGCTCTACAGGGGCTACGCAGAGCTGGGCTTTGTGGGTGCGGGCCACGTGGCAGGCGTTGAGTACAGCCTTGTCTGACTAGTCATTTTGGAAAAGTTTTATTAGACCGGGTGAAAAAAGGGAGACCAGAAGAAGCAGGCGTCTCCCCGAAGCATGGCCTGGAAAGGACGGGAGACCTGGAGGCAGGCATCTTGCTAAAACGTGTGAGTGTTTCCCCTTGTCTGGTCTTTCTGTTGCTCCAGCCGCTGTCTGGAGTATCACTTGTTTGGTGCTGTGCGGGGCGGGGCATTTTCATAGCCCCAGGACCATCATCTGCTGTATCCTTTGCTGTGTTTGTGCATGGGATCCTGGCTGGTAGTTAGGCTTCTATGTGTCCACAGAGGCAGGAAGACCCACCTTAGACATGTGACCCATTTTTCTCAAGCCAGTCTTGCTTCAGTAGTGGGAATCATTAGGCCTACACAGAATACTGCTATAGATGGTGCCTAGCAAATAATAAGAAAACAGTATTTGAAAGGGTAAAGCTGCTTCCAAGTCACTTAATCATCCCAGGATGAGTCCGCTCCATACCCCTCCCTGAGTCCCTGTCTGCAAACTCCCTTTGGTAGCAACTGAGTGGAGGAGGTGATGCTAATCTCCCTGAGTAGAGGAGCTGGAGTGGGTAGAGTTCACAGAAGAGAGTGCCAGAAAAAGCCAACAGAAATGTGTGAGCTGCAGAGACCTGCAGAAAAGCCTGTTAAGTATTCAGTAAGTTATTGGTCAGCATGTGCCTGTGACTGAAGTCCTGGAGGCTGGGAGGTGGAGCTGAGTCGGGGAGGCCAGGTACGGAGGCGGGAAGACTGGAGGCAGGCAAGGGAGGCTTGAGGCTGGGAGAGAGCATGCAGAGCTGGGAATACTGCTTGTTGTCTCTAAATGGACTGAGACACTCCTAATTCATAGGGAGAGTAGTCAAGCAGGTCTTGCTTCAGTAGTGGGAGTAATTAGCCCTACAGAGAGCACAGCAACAGCTATGCCTAATGAATAGTAAGAAAACAGTATTTGAAAGGGTAAAACTGTTTCCAAGACTCTTACTTATCCCAGAGCAGAGCTCAAGAATGTTTATAGGAATATTAAAAAACCCGGTGCCAGTCAAGGTAAAATTCACAATGTCTGGGCACCTGAAAGTTGTAAAACAGTTGTGCTTAAAATGGAACTATTCTGTTTCTGAAGAGACAGAAATTTCATGCACATTTCTGTACCATTTTTAAAAATTCAACAATGTAATATTTTGTACATAACAATTCAGTGACAAACTGCAGTCTGTGTTGATATTTACTTTGGCTTCTGAGATGGCAGTTCCTCTCTGCTGTGTATTATTATTTTTAAAATACTTTTCCTGTCTTTAATAATGCCAGGCTTCCCATTGGATGGTGGTAAGGTAAATTCAGTTAAGACTAATGTTGACTGAGTGACTCATGTATCCTCAGGGTTGGTGTTAGGAGTAGGGAATGCTACTCCCATTTAGGCTGATAGATGACTAAGAATCAGAGGTCTTAGTGTCAAAGCAGGGAGACCAAACTACCTGCAGGTTAAGGGGACTGACGAAACCTAGGGCCAGACCAGAGCCCTTTGAAACCCAAGAAAGTGTTTGGGATAAAGTCAGCAAGTCATGCTAGGACTATGACTAAGGCCTAACAGTAAGAACTTGATTTCATTACCAGAGTTCTTGGCTGGGTCAGAGAGTGACCTGGGGTCATATCTGGGCTTTAAGCTCTGGAGGTGTATAACCAGGCCTCAAATTCTGAACCATGGACTGTCGATTCCTCCCCAATAATTGGATGAATTTTAATCTAGTCACCAGCTTTGTTTTTCTGATTCATCACCACCCTGAAATCTAGTCTGCTATCCTGTCTTCTGGATATCTTTATTAGATGCTTTGCTGCTAGAACAGATCTGTTTTCTTCAGTTTGGCTGTTGCTAAGTTCTTTGGCATTCTTTCCTAGTCTGCCTGTCCAGGTATGTGTGACTTTCCTTTCTTCAACTCACATTGCTTGGATGCTGGAAAACTGTTTCTTGATATGTAGCCCAGATAGATTCTTGGGAAAGTGCTTAACTGTGGATGATGACAAACATCGTTACTATCAAAGAAATATCGTTTCTTTGGGGGGTTGGGATGAAAGGATCTGTCTCTGGGGAAAGTGGAAGTCAGTTTGTCTCTTAAGGAGGGGGTCCTAAAGTCACCTTTTTAACCTAGAAAGAGGGCTCTCGATGAGAAGTCAGAAAACTACTTATATTCCCAGTGCTGAACAGGCTATGGAATGAGGTGCAGGGGTGTGTTTGGTCAGTTTTCTGGTTTCTCCTGGCAGAAACAATTCACTTGAAACATTTAGTAATAATAATAGCAATAGCATCACTAGATAGTAGATGAAGGAAGTTTATTACTTTCATTTCCCTCAAAGATTAAAAGAGCACAGGTGAGGCCCTCCCTGGTGGTGCAGCTGGTCAGAACACAGCACTGCAAGCTGGCCGCAGCCGCTTCAGTGCATTCGATCCCTGGCCTGGAGGTGACCCACATGGCGTGGCAGACCTCTCCTGTCTTGCCTGCTGCTCCCCTCAGCAGTGTACTTTGTCGATCTACCTGTCTGCTTGCCACTCTGTCTCTGGTGAGACCTTTCACTGCCCCTGCACGTCTGGCTTGTACCCTAGTTTTGTATGCCCAGTTCTTTATTTATAAGTAAATAAAGTCTTCAAAAAAAAAAAAAAAAGAGCACAGGTGAAAACTTTCTGGCTCTGTCTGATGAGCCATCAGCTAGCCAGAAAGATGCAATCAAGATAAATATGGTTTCTGAAGAAAAATACACAGAAAAACTTGATATAATTGAATCATTGTTTTAAAATACGATAAAGGTTGTTGATTTTGCTTTTGGTATCTAAATTATTTTATCTGTCTTAAGGTGGTAATGAGTAATGAATGGATGAAACTGCATCTGTGCTCTGATAAGTGGGTACATTCCAACTGGTTATCTGATGAGAGCTGATTTTTCCACGGGAATCAGTTTGACAAGTCCTTTTCTTTTGCTTCAGTTTCAGTCTCATTACTATTTCCTTCTTTTTATTTCTGGCTTTTATTCCTGTTCCATTTCTTCCCAAATCCATAATGGCTTTTCTGTCAGCAACTTCTTTAGATACTCATTGACACAGCAATCGCACCAACTTTTGAATTCTGTAGAAGCTGTGGTGAGATATGTTCCTCCTACATTCTTTGGTCTTAACTTTTGGATTGAAAATAGAATTTCTATATCCCTCAAGAGATCTTGTACCAGATCTTGTACTGTCCTAAAAGCAGTATTTTTCCTAACACCTTTAAAGATGGAGTCTCTGAAAAGTTAGGAATGAAAGGAGTTCAACTGAGGGGATGTTTTGTTTTTGAGGTGACATGAAATTAGTTTGTGTGTGTGTGTGTGTGCGGGGGTGGGAGGGGACAAGTTGGCGCCATTACTGACAAAGTACCTGCTCCTCCCCTCAGCTTGGGCTTCATTTTATGGAAAATAGTGTTGGCTCTCCACTAAGCCCAGACAGCGTCTGAATTTGAGAAGCAGTTTATTGAGGATACTTCTAGTCCATGTTGAGTTAGAAAAACCAATAATAATAGTGCATGAGTATTTTTTTCAGGTTCAGTTCCAAGTTCAGTTGAGAAATGATGAGCAGATCAGTTTACATTAGCTGAACACCTTATTCTTATGGAAAGGGTCACTAGGCTAGTAATTGGAGAAAACAGTTGCTTACATGGCATCCTTGAGGAAACAGTTGTGGTTTGAATGAGATTGTCTGCTAGCCTCCCCTGGGACTGTCTCCCCATGTAATTCATCCACAATCTTTAATCACATTTCTGAAATTATTTAATTGGAGACACTCTGTTTCACAAATTTCTGACTGGTTAGGAGTGGTGGGTGATGAGGGGTGGGGGTGGGCTGCAAAGTTCAGGCCTGCTGGATATGCCGCTAAGACCCTGAATAGCATGAAGGGGTGAGGTCAGTTAAGAAGCAGGAGCACTGCTGGCCCTCCCTGGTGGCGCAGCGGGGTAAAGCACAGCACTAAGAAGCTAAAGCCACTTCAGCATGAGTTCAGTTCCTGCCTTGGAGGTGACCCACATGGTGTGGTAGACCTCTTCTACCTGCCCGCTGCTCCCCTCTGCAGTGTGTTTCAGTACATCTGCTTGTTTTGCTCCCCACTCTGTCTCTGGTAAATCCTCTTACCGCCCCTGTACCTCTGTACCCCAGTTCTGTATGTATAAATAAATTAAAAAAAAAAAAAAAGAAGCAGGAGCAGAAAAAAAAAGGGACTAAGCCAAAACTCTCCAAAAATTTTGTTAGACATCTGTTTAAAAATGAATTTACTGCCCTTAGCTATACAGTTGAGTCATACATTTTCTGTTGACTAGTTCTTATAAAATTCACCCATTACTAAGCTGATGATTAAGAAAAAAAAAACGCCTAGTTTCCTTGATAGGGTAGAGAAATCTCTTCTTTTACCAAAATTATGGAAAAATTTCTGCCACCAAGCATTCTCACTGGGTCCGCCCTGGCAAATGTGGTCTTTCTAGGTTGGTGGGAATGTAAATTGGAGCAGCCATTATGGAGAACAGCTTGGAGGTCTTTAACAAAAATCTAAAAGTAGAGTTACAATCTGACCCAACAATTTCACTTCTGATTATTTATGATTATTTATCTGAAGAAAATGAAAACACTAACTTAGAAACACTCAGTGGTCCCCAGTTTCACTGCAGCATTATTTACAATAGCAAAGACAGAGAAATAACCTAAACTTATTAATTGATGGATGGAAGAATAAAAAAGTGTCACACACAGCCACACATTTGAACATGATTTAGCTAGAAAAAAGAAGGAAATCTTGTCTCATTTGCAAAATGGACTTTGAGGGCATTATGCTAAATGAATAAGTTATAAAGAGAAAGACAAATACTATATAACCTTATTTATATGTGGAATGTAAAGAGCAAACAACCGAAAGTTAAGCAACCAAACAAAAAAAAAAAAGCAAGTTTATTCATACAGAGAACTGACTGGTGGTTACCAGGGTTCAGGGTTGAGAGACCATTGAGGAGTGGGGTAGAGAGTAGGTGAAATGGGTGAATAGGTTTAAAAAGTACACACTCCTGGCCCTCCCTCATAGCGCAGCGGGTTAAAAAACAGCACTAAGAAGCTAAAGCCACTTCTGCATGAGTTTGATTCTCGCCTGTCCGGGAGGTGATCACATGGCGTGGCAGACCTCTTCTGTCCCGCCCACTGCTCCCCAAAGCAGTGTACTTCTTGTTGATCTGCCTGTTCTGCTCCCCACTCTGTCTCTGGTGAAGCCTCTTGCCGCCCCTGAGCCTCTGGCCTGTACCCCAGTTCTGTATGCACAAATAAATAAATCTTAAAAAAAAAAAAGTACACAATACATAAAAATCAATGAATCTTGGTGATATAATGCACAATGTGGGTACTATAGTTAATAATAGTTCATTGCATACTTGAAAGTTGCTAAGAGAGTTGATCTTAAATGTTCTCATTGTATGAAAATATTTTTCGACTTATGAATGGTGATGAATGATAATGAGACTTATTGTAGTGACATTTCACAAAATAAACAAATTTCAAATCACTGTTATACACCTGACATTAATATAATATTATGTTAATTACACTTGAAAAAACAGTGATACTTTTAGATCAATTCATTAGGTTAATTGTTGCCTAGTCAATCTTAAATAAATAAAAACCAATTGTAGGGTAAGAGTTTTTTGTGCCTCCTCATGGAACATGCTGTTATGGATGTTCAGTTCAGAATCATATTTAATGGGAGAAATTACTCTCTTCCTCTCCAAATGACCCTTCTTAAGGTCATTGAACTTTTTAGGGTACTCTGCCTAGGATAGATGATACCTGAGAACATCCAATTACGCTGTAGTTTCTCTTCAGGTCTGTTTCAACAGTCCAGAGAACAAATTCTTTATCTTCAGGGCTAGCTTCATGGGTGTGCACCCTGAAGTTGCACAGGACCCCAGTTTTAGAATGACCCCATGCCCAGTTTAATGCCCTGCTGTAACTGTTGTGAAATTTTAAAAAATTTACAAACAAGAGACCCCACATTTTCATCTTTTTCTGGGCACTTATAGCTATGTACCTAGTTCTGTCTCTACTTTTTCAGAGTTACTCAAGTGTAAAAGAATAAAAAAATAAACTGAAGAGTGTAGTTTATCCAGATGAGCACATAATGAAATTGCTACCTAGACTCTTGTCTTAATTGATTGAATGTTTAATCTGTTGTAATGGGATGTTTTCAGAGGTCTCTTTCCCCCTTTTAGAACAATTCCCCACTGATTTGCATCCTGTAGTTAAGAGAGTGATTCAGGCCTTAGTAACGTGCTTCTTTTGAAAAGCATTTCTACATCTCCTTGATTTGCCTTTTTTTTAGGTACCTGGGCAGCAAGGCCTCACATTTCACAGGTGTACCCACACTACTCCATTAGGTCTTATTTTTTTTTTTTTTAAAGATTTATTTATTTGTGCATACAGAACTGGTACAGGGGTACAGGCCAGAGGCTCAGGGGCGGCGAGAGGCTTCACCAGAGACAGAGTGGGGAGCAGAACAGGCAGATCGACGAAGTACACTGCTGAGGGGAGCAGTGGGCGGGTCAGGAGAGGTCTGCCACGCCATGTGGTCACCTCCGGGCAGGCGGGAATCGAACTCATGCGGAAGCGGCTTTAGATTCTCAGTGCTGTGCTTTAACCCGCTGCACCACCAGGGAGGGCCCATTAGGTCTTATTTTTAAAGCAAAAACCAAGAAATGTTCTCAGTGTTTGATGTGTCCAAATGCTGAAACCAGCAGAAATGAGTGTGATTTTCCTGAGTTCCATTCCTGAATTTTCTTCATCTTCCTAAGGGTAGCTTAGGTGAGTGATACAGACTGAAGAGTTTATCTACTCCCTTGGGGTTGGTTAGAGTGGGTTAGCTGGTTGGCTTGGTAGGTTGGCTCAGACAAGAGAAGCAAAGTCCTGGGTGGGCCTAATCCCTGTGGGAACCTTCTGAAAACTTACTGAGCTTATGCACAGTGGAAACCTAAGCTGGCTGGCTGAACAATTTCATTACAATGATTAATCAAGAGGCAGACTTGATGAGAGTTGGAATAAATGAATGTACGTAATTTGCGGGTATTGGAGAAATACCTGTTGGCAGTGACTCAGTAATGCCTCCCTGACTGCAGAGGACAGTGTCTTATGGTAAATGCAGAGCATGCTCAGTGTGTTGACAATTAGACTTGCCTGTCACGTCTGATGAAATTAATTGCAGGGTGTTATGGGCCAGGTTTCTATATGTTGGGTGGAGGAAGAGGCCACTGGCAGTGTGTACAACGCCCTGGGAGTAACATGTGAGTGGGAGGAAGAAAAGAGATTTCTCTGGGGCTGTTGCAAGGCTAATGCTGGTGAAATATGCTTGTCTTTCCTCAGCATTAAGCAACATCTACCAGGATTGTTAGCTACCAAGCAGCCTATCTTCAGTACTCATGACCCACGAGGGATTTGGGTGAAGGTAAAAAAGCGTGGCAAGTTTTTATATTTTGTTTTCTTATTAGTTGTTTGGTTTGTGTAGGTGAGTGCAAGTGTGTTCGTGTACAGTCCCTCCTGTGCCTGTGAATGTGTGTGAAATGTGGGATTGTGTGTGAACTGACAGGTATCATGTTTTAGCACATTGATTGTTTATTCTGTTTGAAGATTTTCAGCAGTAACTAAGAAATTAATGTTCAGTTGTAGCTTCTTCTTTCTTCATCTCCTCTACTCCAGTTCTGAGGTGCTTGATTTACTGAGACTAAGGATAATAATAAACGACTAGAAAGGGAGAATTGGTGAAGAACCCAAGGGTTAGCTCACCATTTCTAGAGTAACCTTTGGTGTGGAAAGAAAAAGAGCTTTCATTTATATAGCTTGACTCTTGACCGTACCATGTATTATTAAGGCTGTGCAAATAACTCAATCTATCTCAACTTCCATTCCCTGTCTGTAGATCGGGGGTAATAATACCTGCTTCCCTGGGTGGTGAGGCTTTAATAAGGCAGTGTTAGCAGAGTGTAGAGCAATGTCTGTCAAATGATAGAGATTCAGTAAAAGTTGTTACCTTAGTGTCAGTTCTTTCTCTAACCTTCCATAGCATTCTCTATTTTCCTCTGTTCTTGAGTTCTATAATCATGAATGTTTTCCCAGATTGTTCATTGTAACTTGTGGCTTTTGAGACAAAGCTAAGACTTTAGCCTACTTCTAGTAATTCCAAGGAGAGTTTATTTCACTCTATATAAGGATCTAGTATTAGATAGACAGGGTAGATGTGGGAAAGTATGTCTTAAGTACTGAATACTCTTCACTTGATTTGTGACATGTTCCTCCTCTGAGACTTCCAAGAATCTGGCAGTTGAAGAATAAATTATGCCATCCATTCTTTCCAACCATCTGTCCATCCATTCATTCATTACTTTTTCCATCTAATACTTATATGCTGAGCCATTTAGTATATGTCAGGGAGTTAATACAAAGTTTTAAGTGTCATATATTATCAGTAAAGAAAACTAGGGGGGAAAATGCTGTATTCATGGATCTTTTATTCTAATGAGGAGAGATTTATAAACAAAATGCTACTAAATTAGTGTATTTAAAATAGATGCTATTATGAGTAAAATAAAAAGCCATCACTATAGTCAAAATCACCTATATTTTCATATATGCTATCTTACAGTCTTATAGTTTTGCACTGTACATTTAGGTCTATGATACATGTTAAGTTATCTTTTGTGAAGGGTGTAAAATTTATGTCTACATTTATTTTTTTGCACGTGATTGTCCAGCTGTTCCTGTGCCATTTGTTAAAAGAACTATCTTTTCTCCATTGTATTGCTTTTACTACCTTGTCAAAGGTCATTTGATATATGTGTTTATTTCTGGGCTTTCTTCTAGTCCTCTGATATAAATCTCCATTCTTTTGCCAATATCACACTGTTTTGATTACTATAATTCTATAATAAATCTTGAAGTTCAGAGAGTGTGATTTTTCTGATTTTGTTTTTCTTGAAAACTGTGTTGGTTTTTCAGGGCCTTTGCCTTTCCATGTATACTTTATAATCAATTTCTCAATGTCCATGTAATAACTTTCTGAGATTTTGGTTGGGACTGTAGGGCATGTGTAGATCAAGATGGGAAGAACTGATATCTTGACAATATTAGTCTTTCTATCCATGAACATGTTATACATACTTATTTAGTTCTTTGTCTTCATCAGAGGTTTATAGTTTTTCTCATATAGATCTTATAATACATATTTTGTTAGATTTATATTTAGCACTTCATTATTTATTGGTGTTCATGTAAATGATTTTGTATTAACTGCACATGTTACCATTATATAGGAAAACAGTGGACTTTTGCATATTAACTATGTATCTTAAAACTTTGCTATAATCAATTATTAGTTTCAGGGAGTTATTCTGTTGTTGACTCTTTCAGATTTTCTACATAGATAATCATGTTATCTGAAGCAAACGTTGCTGTACTTCTCCCTTACTTACATATATAGGTGTATATATATCTATCTATCTATATAGATAGATATATATACACACACATATATATAGATAGATAGATAGATAGATAGATATACACCTGTATCTATCTATCTATCTATCTATCTATCTATCTATCTATCTATCTATCTATCTATCTATCTATCTATCTATCTAATTTCCCTTACTGTTTTAACTAAAGCTTCCAATACATTGTTGAAAAGAAGTGTAAAAGGGAATATCTTCGCTTTTTCTTCCTTAGGGAAACTTCTAGTTTATTGTCATAAGGATGGTGTTAGCAATAGATTTTTATAGCTATTTTTTATTGAGTTGAGGAATTCGCTTCTACTCCTAGTTTTTGAGAGTTTTATTTTTTTAACATTAATTAATTTTTTTTGTCAGATACTTTATCAACTGACAAGATCACTTAACTTTTCTCTATCGTTGTGATAGATTATATCTATCTATCTATATATAAATATTTTTCAAGTGTTGAACTGCTTTACAAAACTGGGATAAATCCAGTTGGTCATGGTATATAATTATTTTTATATGATCTGGGATTTCATTTGTTAATGCTCTTCTGAGAAGTTCTGCATTTGTGTTCATGAGTTATAGTGGCTTATAGTTTTATTTTCCTGTGTTGTATTCGTCTGATTTTGTTGTTAAGTTAATTCTGGCCTCATTGAATAAATTAGGAAACTTTCCCTTGCTTCTGTCTTCTATCTTCTAGATGAGATTTTAGAGGATTGATTTTAATTTATTTCTTAAATTTCATAAAATTCTCTAATGAGGCCATCTGAACCTGATGCTTTAATAACATAGCAGGTTATTGTGTATTTAATTTATCTAATAGTTATAGGCCTAATTAGGTTGTTGTATTTGATTTTGTTAGATGGTGTCTTTCAAAGCTTTGGTCAAATTCATCTAGGTTATCAAATTTCTGAGTATAGGGTTTTTCATGGTATTTCATTATTATTATTTTAATGTTCATAGAATCTTTAATGATGTCCATTCTTTTATTTCTGATGTTAGTAATTTATGTCCTTTCTCTTTTTTCCTGCCCAGAGGCTTGTCAGTTGTGTTGATCTTTTCAAAGAACCAAGTCTTGTTTTGTAGATTTTATCTACTGATTTCCTGTTTTCAATTTTGTTAATTTCTGTCCTAATTTTTATTATTTTCTTCTGCTTGCTTTGACCTTGAATTTTTTTTTCTAGTTTCCTAACATGACATTTTAGATGATTCATTTAGAGTTTCTTTTATAATATAGGCATTCAATGCTATATAAACTTCCCACTAGGTGCTACTTTTGCATCACCTTACATATTTTGATAATTTTTATTTTCATTTAATTCAAAATATTTAAAATTTTCTCTTGAGACTTTCTTTGTTCCATGTATTATTTGCAAGAGTGTTGTTTGATCTGTGCCTTTTGAAATTTTCTAAGTATCTTTGTTATTAATTTTATTTTTATTCTGTTGTGGTCTGAGATCATATATTGTATGATTTCTATTTTTTTTAAAATTTTTAAAGTTATGTTCTAAAGTACAGAATGTGATATATTTTGGGGAATGATTCATGTGAGTTTGAGAAGAATGTGTTGCTTACACATTCTTTTGGCTCTTGTAACATATTCTGCTTTTTTAGTCTGTTGATATCAGTTATATCCAGTAGATTAATGGTGATATTATCCTTAATAATTTTCTGCCTGTTGGATCTGTCCATTTCTGATAGTGTGTGTTCAAGTATCCAAGTAGAATAGTTAAGTTTCATCAATTTCGCCTGTAGCTTTTTGAGTTTTTGCCCTATGTATTTTGATGTTCTGTTGCTAGACACATACATAGTACATTTTAAAATATATTCTTGGGAAGCTGAATATTTTGATTTATATTTTTATTATTATGCAGTACCCTTCCTTTTGCCTGATAACTTTCCTTGCTCTGAAGGCTGCTCTCTCTAAAATTTAACTATTCCTGCTTTTTTTTTGGATTAGTATTAACATATTTTTTGCCACCCCTTCATTTTTAATCGATTGATATATATCTCTATTTACAGTGAGTTTCTAGTAGACAGCATAAAGTTGTATCTTTTTTTTTACTCTGGCAAACCTGTCTTTTAGTTGGTGCATTTAGACGTTTAACATGATTATTGATGTATTAATAATTGTATCAAAGTAGACTATTTTTTTCTATTCGTAGTCATTTTCTTTGCTCCTGTTTTTGCTTTCTGTGCATTTTCTGTTGTTTGAAATTTTATCTGTAATGCCTTTGGCCTCTTTATAACAACCTCTTTTATTTCCTATCCTACCCTGAGACACACAATCCATAGCCATCTCCTGTGCTTCATGTGAGCCAGGCAGAAATGTTGAGGTCATTATAATGTCACTGCCAGGCTGGGCCCTGGAGTTTGCAGTACCAAGGTGGGATTCGCATCAAGAAAACTCTTTATTCTTCCATGGGACTTAGTGGATGCTAAGTGGGTGGATATTTTCTTAACTTGCAGGATGGAAGAAACTTGCTTTCCAGTCATATCCAAATGTTGAAGAACCTCTTTAGAAGCTGTTAGGAAATTTTGGAGAGTACATCTCTGTGAATGTCCTGGATCCCTTTTAATTTGTCATTTAATGGAATGTATTTCTCTGGCATGTGTCAGCTCCTACCTGAAAGTGCTAGATGGAAGCGACATCTGCATCTCTGGGTGAGGTTTAGGTGTGATGGGGGTAAGTTTTGGTGTCTGTGCCACCGCCTTACAAGGCTTATTGGCATCTCATTGTACCTCCTTGAGTGGGGCTGTTGCAGTGCCACGTTAGCTGCAGCACGTACACACATACCTTGGGGCTGTCTATGCCATATCACTTTATGCCAGATGGACCTGGCTTCTCCTGTCCAATCAGGTCACAGGAGGGTGATGCCAAGCAGAGTCACTCAGACAGGTGAGTCTAGCATGGCACCTGTTTGAAATGACACAGACTCCTTGCCACATACTCCTGCCCTCGTCCTGCTTTCTGAAACTAATACAGCACTGGGCCCATTTGCTATGACTTTGAAGAATGTTGCTAATGTGGGGAGAGGTGCTTGGTTTTGCTTGTTTGTTTTTTCAGGTTAGCAGGAATTTAGTAGAAGTCATGCTTTACTAATACCGCTAGTCCTCGCTCTGGTTACATTGCAATGCTCTAGTTATGCTTCTGCCCAGCTCTGTCCAGCACTGAGTCCAGATCTATGCTTGAAAAGACAAAGGCAAACAATGACAGGAAAGTAATGTTGGGTACAGGGATGATGGGCCCAGCTCCATTGATAATTACCCCCACCCTCTTTCTTTCCTGCTCTGCTAAGGACTCATTTCACCATGGGCTATATTCCGCCAAGAGGGAAGGTGGGGAGGTTCAGTGAGTCTAAGTTTAGAACCTGCCTCTCACAGTAGGAAAATATGGACCATCTGGGACTGAAATATCATTTGCCTTAATTTGCTTGTTGTTTCGACTGTGGCTTTGTTGAAGACCTGAGCCTTACTTGTATGGGTTATTGCTAATTACGTATTTTTAATGGTGTAGTACCCTCATGTTTTATGTTTAAGTCTGAATTTGTAAAACACCCACACAAATAGACTGACTTTCATCTGTAGATTTGAGAGATACTAATCCTAGAAGCTGTTGGGCCAGATTGTAGCTACTACTGCATCTATTACTCTACCCACTGGGTCCTGTCAAAATGACATCCTTTTAAAAACTCCTAAGTCTCTGAAACTGCTTGTATAATCTAGGTTAATGCTTTCCAACATTTTTCATGGTATAATACATGTAGGACATGCTAATGGAGATGAAAGAATTCATTTCTAGGGAGGCTTCCACAGGTCTTAGCCTCCCTTACACTTACTGACTGCTCCTAGGATTGAAAGAATTTGTATTTTCTTCTGGCATACCTCTGCCTACTGGAGTGGGTGCTTGTTGCATTGAAAGTTAGAAGCTCTGGCTCCAAATCTACAATAGAACACAAGTGCAGTGTGTAGCCAAGAATCCCATCTTAAATGTCTTTCAAGGTACTCCTGGCATGAATTCTGGGAATCCTGGACTGACTCTTACAGCTCTTACAGCCCTGCCCTTTGTTCAGTGCAGTCCACAACCTGTCTGCCTTCTGGAGGGAGGATGGATACCAGCCCTGCACAGCTCCTGTACCTTCAGGTCAGCAGGCTCAGGCTTCTTGGCTCTTCTAATACTTCTGATTGGAAGAGTAACATTCTGATACTTAGCATGCATCTTCCTATCTTCCTAGGGCATTCCAAAGTAGTCCACAGTTTCCAAATATTCCTGCTCTCCTAGGAGTTATTGTGGGGGCAACTCCTAGCTTTGCTATATATACACAGTTAATATATGGCTTCTTCTGAAGTGGTTGGAGGCATTACAGGCTGACCTGCTGATGCTTTGTGCTCGTGCTGCTGGGACCACACCTTGACAGCTGGCCCCAGTGAGACACAGGTATTGTAGAAGTACACTCCAGTCTTTTTTTTTTTTTTTTTTCTGTGTGGTTTGTGTGGCACCAGGTATTGATTCTTGTACTTAACTAAGGCTCAGAACATTCGTTTACCTATATATTCAAGAATCCATTCAATAAGTGTGTGCAGTGGGGATATTAACTAAAAGACATAGTTCTTGCCCTTTAGGGGCTCATAAGCCAGTGAAGGAGACCCATGCACAGTGATGGTAGCATGAGAAATTTCACAAGAGTGCCTTGGGGGCACAGAATGGGGACTCTCACACTTGGGGGTAGGTCAGGGAGATTCACTGCCTGGCATGAGATGACCTACTGAATTAAGTTTATTTTCCATCTCTTTCTTCTTCTTTCATCAAACTAAGTCATATAGGACATGTGTTAATCAGGTGAGGTAGGGAAGGATTGTGGGCAGTAGCAAAATTGCAAAGAGCTAATAAGGAGGCATATTAATGAGCTTGGCATGTTGGGGGAATTTCAAATGCCATGTTTGTTGTTGTTGTTGTTATAATGGGCAAATGAGACAGTAATTCCTATAAATGTGTCTGGAGGAAGGAGGGGGGGACTCATACCCCCCTGAAATGGTCAGATTTTACTTGTGAAAGGAGAGTGCCTGTAAGATTCAGAACAAAATCTAATAGAAGCCCTGGAATGTTTTACTGGAGAAGAGAGATTCTCATCGAACTCTGGATTAACTAGATTTGTTATGTGCTTTTGGGAGTGCAGACAGCACATGTGGGTAATGGAGATTCATTTTGAATCTTGAATTTTTCACTCAAAAGACAACATGATCTTGGGCTAAGTTATATAACATCTCCAAACTGGTGCACTCATTTATAAAGATGGTTCTTATAATGTCTGCCTCACCAAGATTGATGTGAGAGTTAAATAACATAATTTATTGATATATGAAAGAACCGACCATATTAAATACCTGACAGATGTTAGTTTTTCTTTGTTTTCCACCTGTCTTCTCCCTCTCTCTATTTCCCTTCTTTCTTCCTTTTCTACATTTTCTTTTGTATGGTTCTCTATTTTCTATTATGGTAGCTACTGACTACATATGGTTATGAAATACTTGAGATAAGAATAGTTCCCTCTTACGTGCTGTAAATGTTAAATACAGAAATCGAAGATTTAATACAAAAAAAAAGAATGTAAATTCTTTCTCACTAACTGTCAGTGACATGTTTAATATTTTGGGTATATTGGTTAAATAAAATCATTGTTATTGCAATTAATTTCACCTGTTTCTTTTTAGTTTTAAAAATGCAGCTGTTGGAAATTTAAAATTGTGTAGATGGGTTGTTTTTTTTCTTTTGCAAATCGTTTCTGTGTCAGCTGCTGGAAAATCAATGGTGAAAGAAAAACTGACTTTGAGAAGTATAATAGACTAGCAGGAGAGGACAGAAAACCACTACCTACAACAAAAACAACAAAAGGAAATAAAAAATTAATCAGAAAATAATGAATATCAAATCCCACAGTCAAATGAATACTGTGAGTGAAAACTTCCAAAGGGCAGGGAATTGGAAGACTTTGTTTAGATTGATAGGTCAAGGAAAACTTTCTCAAAGGGGAGATATTTAAAAGCTTCACCAGATGAAATTCCTGCTAGTCAATATTTATTGCCTTGATATCTAACACCCAGCCTGTAGTTGGCAACACCAGAAGAACCTTAGCTACCCAAGGGTGCAAGGATGGTGCAGCTTGCTTCTGGAATCTTTCTCTTCCGTTCTTTCCACTTCACATGTCAGTACTGCCACCTTGATCATGCTTGGGCTGCCCAATTCTTCCTTTAAGGTGGGTAATACTTGGCCCCTTTTCTGTGCTTCCTCTGTCCTGTTCTGACTCAGACTCATCATCTCAGAAATTAGCGTCTGCAGTAGCCTCTTAACCAGTTTCCTTGCCTCCAGCCTCTTTCTCCCTTTAATATATTCTGTGCACGACTGCCAAATTAATCTTACTGGAATATCATTTAGACCATGTAACTCCCTTGCTTCAAAGCTTTTACTAGCTTCCTGATACTGCCAAAGGAGCAGTTTGCCAGGAGCTCTTGTGCCTCTCTCTCACTTTTCACCTTTTACCTTTTTTCTTCTATGGTAATGACAGCCCTAGGAGAAGCACAGCCGACTGTGGGAATGTCAGCCTTCAGCTGATGTTGAGTAGCCTCAGAAGCCTCACTCTAACCATCTTCCTTATTTTCACTCCTGCACTGCTTCGCCTCTGGGGTCAGGCATTCTGGGCCATTGTCCTTCCAGGCCTGATGAGGACTCTTTCCCTGGGGAAGAGTGCCAGCATGTTAGTTAGGGCTTGGGTTCCAGAGTCTGTCAGACCATGTTCAGGTCCCAGGTCTGCTGGCTGTGACAGCTCTTTCAGTAAGTTATTGGTCTTTTCTAAACCTTAGTTTCCTCCTCTGTGCTTAGAGATGAGTAAATGAGACTTTGTAGATAAAAGCATGTCACAGGTGACCAGATCATAGTAAGTCCTTAATCCAAGAGTGTTACATGAATGATAAAACATACAACAATAAACCCTGAAACCTCTGGCTCTGCTCTCACTTTGCATCTCCAGTGCTAGCTCTTAGCCTCCTTATATCTTGAATGAACTGTGTGTAGTGGTCACACTGTAGTGTAGATACTGAATGGTGCTATCAAGTAACTTGTTGGGACCTCAAATGACCCTCCTATGTAAGGTTCAAGGCCCCCTAATGTGTCCAGATAGATCCAGAGAAGTGAGTCAGAAACTCCTCTGAGACCTTTCATTGCACAGCCCTTTCATTCTGCTTGCAGCCTTTCTTTTTTCCTCTTCAAAATTTTGTTATGGCTGGTTTTCATTTTCTTTTGGTCACTGTTAGTTAGAAGTTTCCTTGACTTACTTCTGTTAGTGAAGATGAGTGAAAAGGTTTAAACTGGGCATATAGGAGACTGGTGATTCAGTGACAACTCAGTTGTGAATTTTGGGGTGAGTAAACAACCTCTCTTCCAGCTTAACAAGATCAGGCTTTGTAAGGTCCTCCATGAAATTAACCAGATCATGGACTTGGAGGTTTTAAAAGTCTCACCTAAATTTACAATTACTAGCCTGTCTTATTTATTTTCTACTAGGACTTGGTATAAGAGCCATTGTTAAAATGAGGCTGCAACTTGAGGTTTTCTCATAGCGAACATTCTTTTATATGGCCCTGCAGGGAGAATTAAGACAAATTAGCCACAAAGAACTTGTTATTTTAAATGGAAAGAAAAGAAATCTGCCAAAACCATGCTAGATTTGTTTTGTTTTTTGTTAAGTTTAATTTTTTTTTTTTTAGCAGACTGGTCACAGCTCAAATAAATTACAAAGAACATACTGTGGTTCAGAATTGCCTAAATAATTAAGCAGGTTGTTATTTTTTAAAAAATCAAGTTAGGAAGGTGTTTTCTTTTTTAACTTTTGCATAGAAGAACTGGGGTGTAGGCCAGAGGTACAGGGAGGGGAGGCAGTGAGAGGATTCACCAGAGATAGAATGGGGAGCAGAACAGGAGGATTTACTAAAATACTCTCCTGATGGGAGCAGCGGGCAACACAGGAGAGGTCTGCTGCGCCATATGTACTTGGCCAGGATCAGATCAAATTCTGGTGGTAGTAGTGATGGTATTGAGACTTAACCTCTAAGTCACCAGGGGTGCCCTAAAGTTAGGAAGCTTTAAGTGGAGGCAAGGTTTTTGTTCAAAGGTGACAAAGACACTCTTGGTATTGTATTTAAAGGTATAACATAAGTTAATGTGACTAGAATAATGTTTCTCAGTTTTTTTATGTGAATATATTTATGTCAGATTTTTAAATAGATATTTAAAATGTGTAAATATAAAGTTATCTACATCAGGAATTACCAAATAAGAGAGCACATCTCCCATTTTATTTGTCTCCTTGGAAGATGTTGTTAACAGTTTGTCAACAAGAGAAGGATATAATACCTTGTTCAGAGTTAGTGCACCAAAATTATTGGAAACTGGGAATAAATGAAAAGTGATTTAAATGTAAGTTTTCAACAATTCCTTTATAGAGATCAAAATGCCTATAACTTAACCTACCTATATTACTCTAGTATTTAATGATAGGAAGAGAAACAGAACTCCAATAGGAATTAAAAAAGTTCAGATGTTGGGCATTAATATACAATTTGCATTTATTTAATCTGTCAAAAGGAATAGCAAAATTATGTGTCCCATCATACTCAGCTACCCTTTTGACAAACCTTACTACTTTGGATTCCAAGATTTTCCTCTTATTCTACTTGTTCAGAATCAATTTTCAGAAGAACCAATAAAGAACCAATGACTCAATAGCTCTGATGTTAGAATGTTGAGAACTATGAAAAGATTGGGAGAAAAATTGGAAATCATCCTTGACTAGTTATTCCAACCTTGTAAAAAATGAGCTTGAGCTGCTGTTTTTTTTTTTTTAAAGAGAAAAAGTTAAAAAAAAAAGTTTAATAGTGACATGTAAACCTCCTATATACATGGGAGAGACCCAGTATAATTAAGTAACTTGCCCATATGGTTTCAGACTCTACTCAATAGTGTAGCTAAGACAAAGGAGTTTGGGGATGTTCAGTTAGGGAATTTCTCAGGGAGGTACAGCAAACAAAAGTTATGTAGATTTTAAGTTCTGCCTTCTCTATTGATGACTAGATCAGGTGGGCATGTTCAGGGTGATATGGCTGTAGATGCTGCCTTCTCTATTGAAAATAAATAAGAGATTAAGTTTTCCTAGGCCTTACAGATAGTTGTTTACATAAAATACCTTTTATCAAAAGCAACCTCCAACCTGCCGTCATAGCACCTCCCATGAAATCAGCCTTTTACCAAAGACATATTTGAGGGTGGTAGATTTGTGTTTCCCTATAGTATTGCCTTTGGAACTTCTCAAGAAGTTTCACAACTTAGAAGTTGAGTTCAATTATTTCCTAGAACCAGTCTCTTAAGTCATGAGACTTGATCATTCCAATTAGACAGCTGTGTCTAATTTCTGGAGGTAGTTCTATAGATGGGCCCCAAAATTAAGCTTACATCATGTGAACAATATTAAAAAACATTTCCATGGAAACAAAAGAAAAACACAGGTTAAAGATTAAAGCAAATCACAAGTCCCTTTGGGAGTCTTGAGTGAACAAGTTGACAATATTTTTAGATGTTGGGAATTAAAATGTCTTCAGATAGGATGAGGACAGGCAGGTTTCCCCAGTTGACCTATCTTTAAGATCAGAGGATTTCTTTTTTTTTGTTTAAGGTTTATGTATTTATGCATACAGAACTAGGGTACAGGCCAGAGGTGCAGGGGCAGTGAGAGGATTCACCAGAGACAGAGTGGGGAGCAGAACAGGCAAACTGATGAAGTACACTGCTGAGGGGAGCAGCAGGCAGGACAGGAGGGGTCTCCCACACAGTGTGGATCATCTCTCTGGCCAGGAATCGAACTTGTGCTGAAGTGGCTATGGCTGGCTTCATGATGCTGAGCTTTAACCCATTGCACCACCAGGGAGGACCCTAACATCAACGGATTTCTGTGACCCATCTCCTCTCCATCCCAAAATTTATCTGTGGTTATTCTTTTAGTATCTTCTGAGTTAAAAAAAAAGACATATACTATTCAAATGACCTCTTACAACAGAACTAGGCTTACTTAGTGACATTACCGTTTTAACCAAATTTCTCATTATATAAAAGAGGCCCAGTTGTACTTTTAATTAGAACAGAGCTAGGCTGTAATTCATAAATGCATAGCATCTTTAAATAGTGATTTGGAAATATTCAGATATTACAGCAAAGTTAAGTTGAGATCAGGGAAATGTGTCAACCCTTGGCTAGTAAGTAGATTTCATTCTCGATTAAACATAAATATTTTTATTCCCTCATATGTTGTGGCACTCATATGCCAGTTTCTTCACTAGCTTTACAGGTACTGCTTGAGAAATCTCGACCTTCAGCTGTTGCAATCTTTTTTACCTATATAGAGATCCTTTCATGGCTGCCAAGTAAAACAGGATGCTCAATGAAATTAGAATTTCAGATAGTACATAGAATCGTTTTGTGTGTTTTTTTAAAGATTTATTTATTTATTCATACAGAACTGGGGTACAGGCCAGTGATGCGGAGGGTGAGAGGATTCACCAGAGTGGGGAGCAGAACAGGCAGATCGACGATGTACACTGCTGAGGGGAGCAGGGGGCGGGTCAGGAGAGGTCTGCCGCACCATGTGGTCACCTCCGGGGCAGGTGGGGATCGAACTCATGCGGAAGTGGCTTAAGCCTCTTAGTGCAGTGTTTTAACCCATTGCGCCACCAGGGAGGGCCCTACATAGAATCTTATGGGACATGCTTAATGAAAGGTTATTTGTTTATCTGAAATCTCTATTTCACTGGGCATCCAGTTACTGTTGTTGCTGAATGTGGCAAGCCTATTCCCAGATGTCCAAAATGGTATTGAATGCTTAAAGGCAGGAACTGAAAACATAGTTGACATTGGGGCATAGCTGTCAACACTGGTGACTGATAAATTTTCTGGGGAACATTAAGATCTCTTTGAAAAAATCCCACATGACTTTTTCAGGATGCCTTGTAGTTCTTCTTGGCCATCAGCAGTCCAGGCCTCTTTATTTTCTTTGTTTATTCTTACTTGAGGTTTTAACATAAACTTGTATGCCAGACTTCTGGACAGAAATAATCTCTTTAATAATTAAATCAGGACATAGGAGAGAAGACAGGTGGGAAAAGGATTTCAGCTCACTTATATCCCTCTTTTCCAGTGTAGGAGTCAAAGTATTTCCCAGGGAGCATAGCAAACTAAAGAATTCTCTGCATTTTTGAGTCAGAACTTCACTTTATATTTTAAAAAAGATTTGTTTTATGCATACAGAACTGGGGTACAGGCCAGAGGTGCAGGGGATGAGAGGATTCACCACAGACAGAGTGGGAAGCAGAACAGGCAGATGTACTGAAATATACTGCGAGGGGAGCAGAGGGCGATATAGGCGAGGTCTGCTGTGCCATGTCGGTCACCCCTCTTGCTGGGGATTGAACTCATGCTGCAGTGGCTGTGGATTGTTCCACAGTATTTCACTTTAACCTGTTGCACCACCAAGGAGGGCCCTGAACTTGATTTTACAGGAAACTGGAGTTCAGGTGCCTATCTAAACTTTTTACACAATTTCACTCACTCTCCATGAAATTCAGAAGAAAAGCTGGCATTATACCAAATTTTATCATTTAAAAAATTTCTAAATAAGGCTATCCTAAGATTTTTTTCTTCATTCTGAATGTAAAACCAATGAATTTACTCCAAAACCATGCAGAATACTATGGCAAAGTCAAAGGAACTGTGTATTTGAATAAATGTTCTCATTGAAATTCTGTTGCCTTAAGTTAGACTTGTATAAAAGAAAGACTTTCATTAAGAGGTTGTAAGGGTCAGAGAAGTTTGCATGATAATGATAGGAGGTTGGAAAGAAAATTAGGTTACTTGTTGGATGGGATTTTGTTTCCTGTACCCAATTGGGATATTGAAGTTTCCATTTACAAAATTCTATAATGCCTGTACCTACTCCCCCTGGGCCTCATCCAACATAACACCTCAAATATTTGCCTGGTAAGGGGTAACTATTTGGAATTTGGGGATATAAAGAAATTTTTAAAATGGAGCATTTAATGATACGCTCTAACTATGGACAAAAGAAAGTAAAGGTTATAAGGCAGTAAGTAGCATGAGTTGTACTATGAGAGTAGGCATTGTTTTTGATTCATTCATCAAACTTTTTTTTTTTAGTGCAAACTGGAGTTTGGATGAGTAAGGAGCTCCTGGGTAATAGGACGAAATGAGAGTGCATGGGTGAGAAAAGTGCTGTGGTAAAGGGCTATGTAGGTGCTGCAAGGCCAGTGAGGATGCAGTCTAAATCAGACCGAATCAAAATATTACCTCCAAAGCCTTGTCCTTCCAGTATTAATGTATCCCTTGTGAGTACGGGGATCACACCCTTGAATTTCTGAGGACAACTTTGATTTCCAGTATGCTCTTTACCATCAGACTCTGTGACAGAAAACTGGGGCTCTGCTTGGCTCTTTCAGCTCTCTTCAGTATTCCATTTTTTAAATAGAAAATTTTAAGAAGACACAAAAATAGAGAGAACAGTATAATAGTATTCATTCTCCTGTTTTTGCAGTTACTAACACATTGTTAATTATTTGTTTCTCCATTCACTTCTCTCCTTCACCTGGATACTTTTTGTATTCGTCGGAATTCTTTATAGAAACAGAACCAAAAGGATGTTTTAGGTGAGACAGTCCTCACCCCCCCCCCACTACCAGGATGAAGGGTATTTGTTTTACTCAATGTCTACTGATATAAATGTTGGTCACATCTAAGAAATACCTTCTAAACTGATGTTTTACCAGTATCACAGGCTTAGCAAATTGGCATATAAAATTGACCATCATAATTTTGAAACTAAATTGTTATTTGGTTCATAATATTTCAGAATATATCTCTAACAAGTAAAGATTTTATAAAAAATTAAGCACAACACTGATTAGTTTATGAGATGAAAAATCCTGAATATTTTTGAATTAGGATCCAAATAAAGTCCATACATTACATAGATATGATTTAGCAGTCTCTATTAAAATACAGGTTCTTTCTTTATAGACACTGTTCTACTTGTAACTCACCTGATAAGGGAATCAGTTCTGTAGAATTTTGCATCATCTGGATTTTACTGGTTGCATCCCCAAGGTATCATTTAACATGCTCCTCTGTCTCTGTATTTCTTATAAATTGGTACTTCTTTAGAGAGGTTGGTTCACATCCATGTTCAGTTTGTCTTCCAAGAATATTTTAAGTATATTTTGTTGGATTGTCTCTCATGGCTGACAGTAGTCTTTATTTGTAATTACCTTAATTTATTAATTCGTTAGGGCTTAAAAATTCAAAATCTATCATTTTCTCTACATTTATTAGCTAAAATATTTATATGAAGAGAAATTTTTCTCTGATACTAAGTGGGTTCTCGTCTTAATTCTTTATCCTAATATTTTCTAAGTTGAAGTCAATAAACTCATAGGAGCCTGCTGACAGGTTTTTGGGGTTGGAGATAAAGTTTACAACTTTCTACTATAATAATCTAACTGCATTTTCATCTACAGAATAACAACTGAGAAATACTATAAGCATATTCTAGATCTCCTGAATGAGCACCTTATGCTAGCATTAGATCAATGATCTCAGGGCAGTTGTTTGCATTGTGCTTAGAATCAGGACTGCAGCAAGAAGTGTTATAGGCCTCAGCCAAGGGACCTGGGCTCTTGGCCCTCTAGGGAAAGAATTCACCACAGAGCGCTAGGTGTAGTTGAACCAAGCAAGGCTTTATTAGAGATACTTGTATATGCAGGAGCAAGTATGGGAAAGGAAAATGTAGCCTGGCTTCTAGAAAGGAGTCTGGAGGACATATTCGAAAGGTAAAATCTAAGAGGTGGGAGGAAGAGAGCGGCACAAGAGCCTGTGGTCAGGCTGAGCCCGGGCGGGTGCAGATGGGTTACATTCCAGCTGTGCACGTGGGCGCTCAGCCTTCGTGAGATTATGAAATCATTAGTTAGGCTCTAACTCTTTCGGTCTAGCATGGAATCTCGTGGTCCATGTGGTGGGTCAAGCTGTTTAGACAGGGCTCACCAGTCCATGATTGAGTCCACCTGTTCTTACAGGACTTGAGACAACTCATTCAACAGCTTGCACATTTCCTTTACAGGTGTCTCTGTAGTACTGCTTAGTTGTTCAGAGGCTGATGGATAACAAAGATGGGTGTACTATGCCAAAGAATATTTCAGAGAATTTTAGTTTGAGTAGAGAATTGAGTCAAGTTGGGGGACTCATAATACACATATTCTAGACCAAAATAATATCTACTGTAGCTGTCAGTACTGTTGTCATTTTGTGAAACAACTTGTTTTAGCAGAAACTATTGTTTGCTGTATTCATTTTTGTTTATTTGGTCAGTGCTGGTTTTGTAGTCTTACTTATATTTAATGTATAAAGTGGTTTACTATATATTCATACAGGGGAAAGTTCCCCCATCTCTTTATGTTCCCTTTGGATTGAACAAGCAAACAAATAAACATCAGACAGATTAGGAGGTGTAAAAGATCAAGTTGAATTACATCCAGATAGGACGAGTAAATGAGACAACTGGGGTTTGTATTCTGAGCTAAGGAATGTGACAGGTACCTGGGGCATCAGTAGAGAGAAGAGGCGTTCCATGAGGTCGTGGGGATGCCTCACAGGACAAGACCTTGCCTTGAGATGTTTACCCTGTCTAAAGTGGGCTTCCCTCAGAAAAATTTGCTTCTAGAGAAGTCCCTAAGTCTAGGTAATCTAAGCTGACAACAGTTTGTTCAGAGATCCACAGGACCTTGACTAACTTTAGTGCCACATACCAAAGTAACACATATTAGAAAAGGCTTGTTCTGGATATCTTGGCAAATCTCTGAACATTTTTGGAGATCAATCTTATGTATTTGTCCAAATATACATACTGTTATTAAGTAAGAAAAATTATAATTACAACAATTTAAGTGAACATACTGGTTCTAAAAGGTTTTTTTTTTTCCCTCTTAAAAGGTCTGCATACTACTCAAGTTTGGGAAATACTGCTTTAGCACATTCTGGTTTTCATAGGCCAATTAGCTAATCCCACATTCAGTGTCATTTGTCTTGTTAAAGAATGACCTGCTGAGGACATTTGAAGTCTAATGTTATATGTCTACTGTGACGTACCATAAAATGTTCTGGAACAACTGAGATGGAAAAAGGCACAAAATGATGTAAAAGTAAACTATTATATTATTAAAAAATATGTTCTGGGAACGCGACCCTTTCCTGCTCTAAGAGACAAGAGAACAAACCCATCTACGTAGACTTGAAGTCTGAAACAACAGTGTAAAAGCTGAACACTGTGGGTAAAGTCGGTCTTTCTACCCTCACTAATGAACAAAAAGGCAATAGAGCAGATTTAATAATAGTACCTAGCCTTTGCCTCTCAAAGGAAAAGATTAAATCCCAGTGTTGCCTTCCTCTGCACATAGACAGCATCAGTATATCTTTAAGTCAACATCCAATGAATGTTGATGATTCTAGTTATGGTTGTTGTAATTAGCTTTTGAAGTATGGAGGAAATCATGGGAAAGAGGAGGATATGTTTAGAGGTTTAGAGGTGGATATGTTTAGAGGTGGATATGTTTGAGTCGGGATTCCAGTTTTTTTATTTACAAGCTACTTGGACAAAGTAGCCTTTCAAGTCGCTGTCCTGTTACTGTAAAAGGGGAAGGAAAATACTAACTCATGGAATTGAGGCAACTCTATTAAGTTCCTAGGTGGTGATTGCTTATTACATGTCATTTTTCTTCCTTTGACCCTTTTGGACATAGTCTTGGGATTGAATCTGGTTCTGCTCTGACACTTGTGAGTTGTATTATAAACCATATGAAACGCACATTTTAAATAATTATCTTTAAGATGGGAATTGTAATTATGAGAATTAAATTAATTGATGCATGTAGAATCTTCCGGTTCATAATAGGAACCCTCTTTCCCTTCCCTTCCCTTACTTAGTGTTCCACTTGGTGAGGCTAACTTAGCTATATAGATGCCAGACACACATAAGAGAAGGGCCCATGGGTTTTAATTGCTTGGGGTAATTAAACTGAGCATGTTTATGACTCCCCAGATAGTTTGCAGGGGCATAAGAGCCACTGTTCTTGTAGACAACTAACCTTGATCACCGTCAGATAACTATTAGCATTCCCTCCATTTGTAAAAACCACCACACCTTTTTCACCCCCAGCTCCAGCCTTGCTTTTCTGACAGTGTCTTCTTTCCCTGTTGTTGTTGTTTTTTTTTTAGACAATCCAGCTTGACGTGCTTCTTTGTTCCTCACACGGTCCTCCAGTGGTACACAGGGGTGAGCACTTCCAGAACCCATCGCAGCCAGTTAGGCTCCCGGGGAGGTTGTGCTTAGTTGCCTCCAAACCCCACTATTCATACCCTGGAGGCACAGAAATCACTTTGGGTTCCTACTTGAGAAGAAAAACTTGGAGAACTTTGAGGATTTAAACGCAAATAACTGTAATATTTATGCAGTGCCTACCATGTGGCAAGAATTTTGTCAGTTTATAAGGCAGTTGGATTAATATTATTATTCTCATTTTATAGAAGTAGAAACAGATCGAGTTAAATAATGTGCTTTAAGTCAGGCACACAGTGGATGGACCCATATGCAAAAGAGCTGGCTGAGTATGCCTGCAGTCTGGTTTCAGCAACTGGGCTCTTAATCCTCAGGGACATTTAAAAATGCTGATGCCTAGATTTACTCAGACTAATTGAAGCAGAACCCCTAGGAACTGGGGTCCAGGCATTGGATAATTTTTATGAACTGTTCAAGAGATTCTCTAGTCAGCGTGAGAAGCCAACAGTAGTATACTCTTGAGCCTTCCTGGGTGACCTGGAACCTGAGAAGCTGTAGTAGAGGTCTCCTAGTCCTATGTTCTTCTTCACTTCTGCTGGTGATTATAATTTTTTTTTTTTAATGATCGTCAGACACCCTTCTTGGGATGGCATTTCCTTGGAAACCAGGACTATTACTTTATATGCGTAGGAGAGGCAAAACTAGACCTCTAGCCATCTTGGTTTTTCAGCTGAGACTCCTTAAGCAAAAGGTAGGTTTATAAGAGCAAATAAACAGGTTTTTTAAAAATACATACAATATGAAGAAAAACCCAATGAAAGGTAACTCAAAGGAACAGCTTAGAGTTCCAGTTTACATAGCATCTTAATAAAGAAAAGTATGTTTGTAGAGAAATAATGGGACAAAGGAAAGCAGTTTGGATTCCCGAGGGCAGCAAACTGTGGGAAGGTCAATACAAGGGCGGGAACTCACGGATTAAGGCTTGTTGGCACCTTCCTCTGGTGCCACGTCTGGGCTCCGAGAGTCTGCCTGTAGTAAAAGGAGAATTTAGGTAGAAAGAGGGAGGTTAGAAAGAGCTTTTCTTGCATTTGCTGCTGCTTAATTGCCTTCAGCTCAAAATAAGTTTTATGTCAAAGAGGCATATTTTGGGGTGATATATTCTGGCTTCCTTTAGTTTGCAACTTGAAACTTTCTCTTTAGAACATTTTAACACATTAAAAACTGAGTTGGCAGCTGTGGAGAGATTTGGTTTAGAATTTGTGAGATAAGAGGTTAGCAAAGGAAAGAGTGTAGACTGACAAGCAGAAATAATGAACATGAGGGCATTTTTCCCTATCATAGTCAACGTGCCTCTCAATCTTGGGACTTGGCATGTCTAATTCACCAAATGTGTCTCATTTCAGAAAGGAGGAAAAGGGAAAGCTGTATTTTCTCATTGTATTTAAAGTAGATATTGCTGAAGACATGCCTGTTTTATTAAAACAACAAACTTAGATCAGCTATTTTTTTTTTTTTTTTTTACTGGAGATCATCCCAGATCTTATGAACCTGAAAAACATTTGGAGTAGTTTCTACATTTTTGAAGGATTTAGGAATAATTTATGTAAGTGCTACGAAGATCTTTTATTAGTTATTTCACGCAATACCATCCCCAAAATACACATAGCATGTGTACAGTACATAGACATGTATAAACATTCAAACAGACAGAAGTCTTGTAGCTTTTCATTTTAAAATTTTAGCCTTGACATACTTACAATGATATAAAAACTTACTAGTTCATTAAGGAGCATCAAATTGTGTTTCTGGCAACTAGAATAATATTTGCTAATCTGGTTAAAAGCCTTTGTCCAATATTTGTAGAGAAAATTTAGGATTATTTAATTTGCTCTGGATAGGTAATCTTGTGGAAACTCTGGACTGGATTTTGTACAAAGAAGCTTTCATAGCAATTTATTTTCTTAAGAAACGTCTTTCTTTTTTCCCCCCTCCTTCAGTCTTTGGTTGTTGTAGGCAGTGTTTTAGTTAACTCCTCTGATGTTTAGATTTACTTTTCCAAATGACAGAGAAAAGGTATAAGGCTTTTGTTTTTTTTTAGGAAAAAAAATTTATTTATTATCAGATTGAAAAAATAATTACTTTTTAAGTACTCTTTACCAGTAAGACAGCTTGATGATTTTTTTTTTCTTTGTGGTGGGGGTACAGAAAATGGGAAAGTATAGAGTTGATGGTAATCCTGTTACATGGCTACAATGAAAAGAACAATAAAATGGTCTTGTTTAACAAAATGGGATTTTGTTAAAGCTAATGTCTAGGTACCAATAGGGCCTCTATTTAGAATAAGAGCTCTTTAAAACTAACTTTTTAGGTAAAACAACAACAACAAAAACCCACTTTTTTTTTTAACATTAAAATAAAGAAGACTTTCATGGCTTAATTATGGAAGCAGGAGGTGTCCAGCAAGAAAGATTAAAAAAAAAAATTGATGCTAAGTGGATTTGACCAGAAGTCTTCTAAAAGATCCTTGGAGAATGGAATGTGATTTTTCTCTTAAGGAGACATTTTTCAATGGTGATAGATATTTTTGTCTCATCTATTGGAAAAGTGCTACCAGAATCTAGTGGATAAAGTCCACAAATACTGATAAACATTCTATAAAGCACAAAACAGCACCACCCACAAAGAATTATCTGCCACTAATAGTGAGTAGTGTGGCTGTACCAGTGCTTCTTAAACTTAAATGTAAATATTAGTCACCTAGAGATGATGGTGTAATGAGAATTCTGGTTCCATTTCATGTTTAGTGGATAGAACTTTATTTGGCACATTGTAGCAGTTTAATAAATATTGAAAACTTAGACGGCTAGATGGAAGAATGGGGGAATGAATGAATGAGCCAAGAGCACTAGTTATTATTCCTGCTCCTATTCTCTGAGCAACCAGAGGTACTTATTCCAAGGAAACTCAATTTCCTCTTCACAAAAGTGAGGAGTTTCCCAGAAGTCTTTCCCAGGGCATGATAACTATCGTCAAGTAAAGATGGCCTCCTTTCTCTGATAATCTTATACTGTCCTTCTGATACAGGTCAAAGTGCAATGGTTCTTTCTTTTAAGTAGTTGCTAAGGGTGGATGCATGTTATATGGGTACAGTGGGGAAAATTCAGAGGCCCAAACCTTGGCCCCACATCTGAGCCTGTCCTGTCAGAAAATGATACAGATCAAATCACATTTATAAATATGTTGGTACATATTTACACATATGAAGGAAGAAGTAGAAGGAGGAAACATAATAGGTTGCCAGAGGAAAATTAGGATGGAATGAATTTCATGGAGTAACCTGATGGGAAAAAGAAAAATCTATCAGGGGACAAAATGAAGTTAAAGAGTGTGAAAAATGGGTTGTTTATATAGTTCATAAGCCTATGAGCTTCAGTAATGCAGTGATTTATTAATACTAACTAGCAGAGAATAAGAAATAATTATTCTTGGCTGTCTGGGCTCCTGTTGATAACATTCTGTCTGTCACCTCTCCCAGAGATATCCAGACAAAGTCAAAAGTTGGATTTTGATTTAGAAATGCCTTTCTTTCTCAGGATGTTTCCTGTCTCTTGAAGGAGAATTGTTTAGAATCCAGAAGCATCTCTGCTGCTTTTTAAAGGCTTGATTATGATAAACAGAAGGGAGAAAAGGCCAAGAATAGGATGTAGAAAGGTGTGTAAGAAGAAGCGAGTCAGCCGAGGCCCTGAGAACTGGGCTACAGGATGTTCCCTGTAGCGGGGCCAATGATTAATACAGATGTCATTGTTAATGGAGCATCTGACAACAGCAACTCCCCTGTTAGAAGGTATGATGCAAAAGAATGTGTCAACATTGTTGATTCAGGTGTGGTCACTGCATTTTGACTATGCATTGCTTAGCAAGCAAGTCTAGGCCACTGGGTGTCTGTGCCTCTGCCTCTGCCTTGAGCTAAAGGGAAATAATTTCCTTTTCTGGAAAGTGAGTAATGGAAGACTGAGTTTGGCAGTCATTTTTTTGTGTGGAAGCAGTTCATCAAGACTGATGAATGTGTAGTATCTTCCTGAATCTCCATAGATTCAAGATGGCTATGAGGCAGGATTAACAGACTGTGATATCCGTATGTTGCCAAAATGGGTTTATGGATAAGAAGGATCAATGTTGTTTAATGTCAAGTCTTTCCAACTTGATCTATAGATTCAGAGTATCCCATTCAAAATCCCAGCAGGATTTTTTGTGGATATTGACAAGTTAGTTTAAAGTTTATGGAAAGGCAAAAGACCCAGAATAACTGATGTAATCTTCAAGAACAAAATCAGAGGACCAAAACTACCCAACTTCAAGAATTACTATAAAACTACAGTAATCAAGATAGTGTGATATTGATTAAAGAACAGACATGGATGAGTGGAACAGATTAGAGTTCACAAATAGACCCACATAAACATAGTCAAGTAATCATTTACAAAAGAAAAGTAATTCTGCAAGAATAGTTTTTGAACAAATGTGTATTCACATGTAGAAAGCTGTATCTAGACGCAGTGCTTATGGACTCAAAATGTATCATAGAACTAGATGTAAAAAAACAGTTATAAAACTTCCAGAAGATTATAGAGGAAAAAATCTAGATGACCCTGGGAATGATCATAAGTTTAGATACACCCTCAAGAACACATACACAAAAGAAAATAATGTGTAGGCCCTCCCTGGTGGCGCAGTGGGTTAAAGCACAGCATCGAGAATCTAAAGCCACTTCCGCATGAGTTCGATTCCCGCCTGCCCCGGAGGTGACCACATGGCGTGGCAGACTTCTCCTGACCCGCCTGCTGCTCCCCTCAGCAGTGTACTTCGCCGATCTGCCTGTTCTGCTCCCTACTCTGTCTTTGTTGAATCCTATCACCCTCCACATCTCTGGCCTGTACCCCAATTCTGTATGAATAAAAAAACAAATCTTAAAAAAAAAAGAAAATAATGTGTAAGACAGACTGCATTATAATTTAAAAAACTCAACTCTATGAAAGATATGTTTAAGAAAATGAAAAACAAATAAGTGACTGGGAGGAAATATTTGCAAACCACAGATCTGATAAATTATGGACATCTAATATTTATAAAGAACTCTTAAATTTCAACAATAAAATTACCTAAAAGTGAGCAAAAGATCTGAATAGACAACTCATCAAAGAGGATATACAGATAAAAAAATTCTCATATCTTATCAGAGAACTGCAAATGAAAAACTATGGCTATCATGACATGCCTATTAGAATGCCAGAACACTGACAACATCAAATGCTGGAGAGGACATGGGGGTACCAAGAACTCTCATTGGTGGCTGGCAGGAATGAGAAATGGCTCAGCCACAGTGGAAGATAGTTTATTGCAAAAAATTTCATTCTTACTATGTGATCCAGAATTGTGCTCTTCGTTACTTAAGTTAGTTGGGGACTCACCCCTATGCATAATCGGAAGCAACCAAGGTGTCCTTTGAAAGGTAAATGGTTAAAAAAAAATCAGTGGTACAGTCATACGATGGAGTTTTATTTAGAAATAAAGAACTATAAAGAAATATAAAGCCACAAAAAACGCATGGAAGAAAGTTAAATGAATATTGTTAAGTGAAAGGAGGCAATCTGAAAAGGCTAAGTACTGTATGTCCCAATTATATTACACTCTGGAAAAGGCAAATATTAAAAATAGTAATATGATCAATAGTTGCCAGGAGCTTAATGGGAGAAAGGAGGGATGAATAGGTGAAGCATAGTAGGTTTTGGTGACATTTGGTGATATTCTGCAGGATACCATAATGTCATAAAATGGATACATGATATTATTAATTTCTCAGAACCTTTAGAATTTAGATAGTAAAGAGTGAATCCCTAATGCAAATTGTGAACTTTAGTTAATAACAATATATCAAGGTGGATTAAATTACTAAAAATGTATTACACCAATGCAAGATGTTAGTAATTAGGAAACTGTGAGAGAAGGGGAGAGAAAACAGATGGAAGTCTATAATTTCTGTTGAATTTTCTGTAAATATGACACTGCTCTAAAGCCTATTAATTAAAAAATACACAAAGTAATATGGCAAACACTTGTGTTCCCACCATGTAAAAGTGACATTTTATATAACTTGTTCAAGTTTTTTTTTCTTTTCAGTTTGACTATACATCTGAGGCACACACCTGGGGCTAGGGGTGCAGGAAGGGAGGGGAAGTAAAAGAAAAAATGGGAGGGAAGAGCATGGAGATGAATTGGAGTGGGAGAATTGTGGGGACTACATTGAGGAGAAATCAAATACTGTCCAAAAAAGTAACAACAATGTAAGAAAACAAATTAATTTAAAAATAGAAATAAAAATGAAAAAATTGGGCCCTCCCTGGTGGCTCAGCAGGTTAAAGCACAGCACTAAGAAGCTGAAGCCGTTTCCACACCAGTTCGATCCCTGCCCCCGAGGTGACCCACATGGCTCAGCAGACCTCTCCTGACCCGCCGCTGCTCCCCTCAGCAGTGTACCTGTCAGTCGGCCTCTCACCATTCCTGCACCTTTGGCCTGTACCCCAGTTCTGTATGCATACATAAATAAATCTTTAAAAACGAAAGAATTTTACAATCAAAGTGTCCTTGACATCTCTCAGATCCGAATCTCTTTGCCATCCTCAAGGGAAACACTGTTACCTTTGCTTTCATACTTTATATTTATGTATACATAGTAATGTACAGCATTACATACAGGGTTTTAAAAACAATACCTAAGTTGCATCACAGTAACAGTATTTTGCAATGTAGCATTTTTTTCATTTGACCTACTGCTCTAAAAATCTATCCCTGTTACTAAATATAGATCTAGCACTTTTATTTAAAAAAATCTTTTAACTGTCAGATCACTTCTGGTTTTATATATGTTACTTTGCCATTTTTCTATTTCTGTTCTACATTGATGTATGTACAGATTATTTCCATTTTTCTGTTACTGCAACTAATGCAACAATTGATGTTTTGCGTGTGACCTGAAAGAAGTGTATATGAGTTTTTCTAGATTACATGCTACAAATGGAGTTACTGGGTTAATGGTATGCACATTTAACTATTCTAGTTACTGCCAAATTGCTTGGCAGAGAAGTGAAAATGCCAATTTACACTTCTAATATATGTGTGTTGTCTTTCCCTCATTTTCTCACCAACACTTGATCTAATAATTCTTTTTAATTTTGCCAACTTAGTAGGTGAAAAACACCTCTGCTTTAAATTTGGTTTCCTTTGAAGTATAATGAAAGTAGGCATCTTTTTATATATCATTATGTGTCTTTTAAACTTTACTTTGGATACATCCATTGTGGTAGAGTCAATATAGACCTAACATTGTATATGAATTCTATTTCCATTTCTTATTACCTGCATGACGTTGGACATTTTGGCATCCATCTTTAACTTTGCTTTGGTTTCTTCATCTATAAAATCAGAATGGTAATAATATCTACTTCAGAAGTTTCTTGTCAAAATTAAATGAGTTAAAATGCAGATGGTTAAAGCACAACACTATGAAGCTATTGCAGCCACTGCAGCAGGAGTTCGATCCCCGCCAGGGTGGTGACCCACATGACTCAGCAGACCTCTCCTGTCTCACCCGCTGCTCTCCTCAGCAGTGTATTTCAGTCCATCTGTCTGTTTTGCTCCCCACTCTGTCTTTAGTGAATCCTCTCACCCTCTGCATCCCTTGGCTTGTACCCCAGTTCTGTATGCATAAATAAATCTTTAAAAAAATGCAAAATGGTTAAATAGAGGCTAGTGAACCATTAGTAGTTAGAAAGCAAATAGAAGTTAAATACTAGTAAATAGAAGTTAAATACTAGTAAATAGTAGTTAAATACTAGTTAAATATTGACATATATAAGCTTTAAGATTTTTTTGTTATAAAAATAGGTTAATTTTCACTTTTCTATATGATATACATGATAGAAATTCAGGTCAATATCACATATAATAGTTATGAAAATGATTTTTCAGGGCTGGAATGGTAGAAACACAAAGTTGTCAAGAATAAGCCTCTTTTGATTCACAACTCCTTCACTTTGATATGATCCTTACACTTAGAATCTGATCTAGTTACCAGACTTCAAGGCCAGCACAATCATGTTCCCAGCAGAAGGCTTTCTTTTCCCTTTTCAATCAACTATATTGAAGTACATTTTCTCTGCAGTAAGTTTTTGCCTGTGAATTTTTAAAAATAACATAATAGTTTATTTTTGCATCATTTTGTGTCTTTTTCCATCTCAGTTGTAATCCCCTTGGGCTTCCCATCATCAGATCATCTGTGCGCCATCACCATAGTCCAGTGCACTCCCCACCCACCATTTTTGCTTCCATTCCCCACTCCACCCCTGTAAAATGTCTCTGGTATATAGCTGTTCATTATTACTATTATTTTCTCCCCTGGTCCTTTATACACCTGCTATGAGTGAAGCTATTCGCCTGTGAATTTATTTATTTATTTATTTATTTTTAAAGATTTAGTTATTTATTTGTATAGAGCTGGGGGGTACAGGCCAGAGATGCGGAGGGTGAGAGGATTCACCAGAGACAGAACCGGGAGCAGAACAGGCAGATCGACGAAGTACACTGCTGAGGGGAGCAGCGGGCGGGTCAGGAGAGGTCTGCCACACCATGTGGTCACCTCCGGGGCAGGCGGGGATCGAACTCATGCGGAAGAGGCTTTAGCTTCTCAGTGCTGTGCTTTAACCTGCTGCTCCACCAGGGAAGGCCTATTTTTTTGTTTTTATTTATTCATACAGAACTGGGGTACAAGCCAGAGATGCGGAGGGTGAGAGGATTCACCAGAGACAGAGTGGGGAGCAGAACAGGCAGATCGACGAAGTACACTGCTGAGGGGAGCAGCGGGCGGGCCAGGAGAGATCTGCCACGCCATGTGTTCACCTCCGGGGCAGACGGGGATCGAACTCATGCAGAAGTGGCTTTAGCTTCTTAGTGCTGTGCTTTAACCGGCTGTGCCAACAGGGAGGGCCTCGCCTGTGAATTTTAAGTGTGTAACTTAATGAATTTTTATAGCATTCAGTTGTGTGATTATTCAGTATATAGAATGTTTCCATCAGCATAGTTTTCCCTTTTGCTCCTTGCAGGCAATCCTTTCCCTTTAACCCCTAGACAACCACTATTTACCTTCTATTGTCACTGTTTTTCTTTTCTAGACTTTTATGTAAGTGGGATACTCTGTATGTGTCTTTTTTCACTTAACATGCTTTTGAGATGCATCCAGGATTTTTTTTGTCAACGGTCTGTTTATTTTTATTTAGAGATAAATCAGTTTGTTCATGTATTCACTGGTTGATGGACATTTGGTCTGTATCCAGGTTTTGGTTGTTTATAAATAAAAATATTGTGAGTATCATGCACAATCTTTGAACATAATTTTTTAAAAAAGATTTATTTATTTATGCATATAGAACTGGGGTACAAGCCGGAGGTGCGGGGTGGTGAGTGGCTTCACCCGAGACAGTGGGGAGCAGAACAGGCAGATCTAGGAAATACACTGCTGAGGGGAGCAGTGGGTAGGTCAGCAGAGGTCTGCCACGCCATGTGGTCACCTCCAGGGCAAGCGGGAATCGAACTCATGCTGAAGTGGTTTTAGCTTCTTAGTGCTGTGCTTTAACCCGCTGCGCCACCAGGGAGGGCCTGTGTGAACATAATTTTAATTTCTCTTGGGTAAATACATAGGATTAGAATTACTGGGTCCAATGGTAAGTGCATATTTAACTTTATCAAAAGTAAGAAATTGCTTCTCTGTGGGTCAGTATGATTTTGTGTTCTCTCCAGCAAAGTGGAAGGAGCCCAATTAGTTCACATTCTTACCAGTACTTGTCATTACCAATCCTCTAGAATTTAGGCTTTCTAGTGGATGTATATTGGTATTTGGTATTCTGATTAGCACTTCCCAAATGACTAATGATGTTGAGAATATATTTTTGGTCTTCTCTGCTATTCACATATAAAAGTTTTACTTTTTGATGTGAGAATATTTTTCAGTTGAGATATGGCAGCTGTAAAAATGGGTACATGTGTCTAACATAGAATGCCCTGTAACATGAAGCAGAGCCTTAGATACATAATGACATCGTCAACCATTGTTCATTGACTTGAATTGTGAAGTAATGTGAAGCCTGCAATTGAAGCAGGACTTCCTTAGTTTCTTACCACATCACTGAGACTTAACCTCTAGCATCTAGACCTTTGTCAAATGAAATCATTTCAGATAGCTCAGATAAGATTTCCTTTCTTTTTAAAAATTAGTTTTATTTTTAATTAAAGCAATATTGGTTTACAATATGTATAATTTGCGGGGTTCATACCCCTGCAGATGTATGCAATACACCAGATTTCCTTTTGGTTGGTAGCCCTGTGCTCAATGACTGACTACAATAATGGCAAATAAGTACTTGAGCTCCAAAAGCCTTCATTTTCTTTAACATTGCTAACATTTCAATGGTAAAATGTCCCAGAAGGAGAATTCTTTTTTCACTGTGTTTACCTACTCAAAGGCATTTGGTGGAAAATGTTTGATGGCATTAATCACAATGCCTTTACTAGTCTTAGCCCTTATCTAGGGGAATAGAATAGGGTTTGAGTGAGCTGTAGAAGGAACTTCGATGCTTGGCTCTAGTCTTTCCTAACTTTGCTACTTGGATTTCTCAGTGTCAGTTTCCTCTTACTTAGGGTAGATATAAAATGCCTCCCTGAGTTGTCTCAGAGATAGAATAAACAGATTAACAAAGCTATTACCACATCGTAGGTGTTCAATGAATATTAGCTTCCTTCCCATCTCAGGTGTACTATCACTAACAGAAACAGGTCAGGTTTTATTTACTTTAAAGTACTGGTTCCAGTCAGGCGATACATCATGACATTTCTTCTAACTTGTCATTCGCTCATTTTATCTTTAAAAACATAAGCCTTTGGATGGCTTATGTCCCATACTTTCAAATTTAAAATTCTTATCTTTCTGAATATTGGGGTAGGAATAATGATTCATATGACATGGATGTCTTCAGTCATTTAAAGATTGAGAGGGTTGTTGAAGTAGAGGCAGGGGTATAACAAAGACCAAATAAAAAAATAACATGATAAAAATAAAATAAATGGCAGCATTCTCAAAGATGATCATCTTCTGACAGAGTCAGATTGTCATTCTGACCTTGGGAGGAGCTTTTGAACCACTCCACCTCCATCTAATTTATAACCTGATATGACAAACATGTCTAATTTTATTAAGACACGTGATCTTTGGGTAAGGTGATAGGAAGGTCACTAGCAAATGGTACCACTTGCTTGTCCCCATGTAGTTCTTAAAATCTGAAAATATATTAAAAAATGATTAGTGCTTATCAAAATGCAGATTCCTGGGCCACCTCTCACTGCCTATCAGTTTAATAGATCTAAAGTAGGGTCCAAGAATCTTCATCTGTTTCTGAGACTGGCCACCACCCATGTCGGTCTATCAGGGAGATATGGTCCCAGGCTATTTACTCTTCAATCATTGGCTATTTGTCAAGTGCTGAGTATAACGATTCATGGGCCTTAGGAAAGTAAGACATTTGTGTACAGACAGCTCCTGGGTCTGTCGGTTAGAGTCATTCTATTTGCTTCTTTGTACCCATTTGACTCTGTGCAAGACTGACAGGTTTACAATAGTTTACTCACTTGCCTCTACCAGATTGTAGAAGGTAAATGAGTTTCATTAGTATCCCACATCAACTGTTTTCCATCATCTTTTCTTAGTCCTAAATTTTGGTTTTGGCCATGATTCCAACCCCAGCCTCGTGGCTATCTCCTGCTGAAGGTGCTATATGTTAGGAAGTGGCTTCATAGGGTTTGAAGAATAGGCTTTATTATGGTACTGCTGCCATACCATTCTCTTTGTCATCTGTGCACCTTGATGACCTGAAAGAGAGGTAGCACAGATCACACGTAGTCCATCAGCTGTAGTTCTCACAGTAGGTGACACATGACAGAGGCTAGTGGTCACGTGCGTGGCAAGGTGAGTCTCATTGGGAATTACTCAGGTGGCACAATGTTTGGATAGGGTGGTAAGATCTTCAAAAGGGTGTGGTTCCTACACTTACATTTACGCATTATGACATACTCTGTAGGCTTATCTGTTCCACTTCATGCAACGAGATGAGAACTTTGGTTTAGTCTCCAAGTGGGAAGTGTAGTCAATTTTAGGTTTAGACCAATCAGTATCTGCTTTTCCTTCTTGAGACTGGAACCATTGCAAGTTCTTGGGAGAAGAGTATAGAGCTGGAACTTGGCATTGAGAAAAGTGTGAAGGTAAGGATATTTTAACTAAGAAAAATTCTTCAAAAGCAGTTGACATTCAAAAGCTGATATGGAAGGCTGGAGATTCAAAAAAAAATTAAAGCTACGTATGATTGTATACACTTTTCTTTGAATATTAAAGAGTAAAGTGAAGCTCAAGAAATAGTTCATATTGGTTTTAAGGTAGGTGTTGGAATTCACAAATGTGTTTTAAACTTTGAGTTCCTAATTAAGTTTTAGGAAAACTTATTTTGGTGGTAGCTCAAGATGAAGCTTTACCTTCTGGTAATAGTTTATATTGAATTTAGCTATTTGATTAAGAACTCACCAAGGATGTTATAGAAACTCTTTCTGAGATATTTTTAAGTTCTCTGTTATTTCTGTGCACAGACCTGGTGTGTGGTTTCTGTAACGTTAACACTGGGAATTAGCACCTAACCCCTGATTTAGATCTTGGGATTTGCCCAATGTTATCTGACATTTAAATAGAATTCTTCTTTTGGGGACCCTCCCTGGGCACAACGGGTTAGGATACAGCACTGTGAGCTACCTGAAGCAGCTTCAGTGCGACTTTGATCCCCTGCCCCAGAGGTGATCCACATGGCGTGGCAGACCTCTCCTGTCTTGCCCACTGGCCCCCCTCAGCAGTGTACCTTGTTGATCTGCCTGTTCTGCTCCCCACTCTGTCTGTGGTGAATCCTCTCACTGCCCCTGTACCTCTGGCACCCGGTTCTGTAAGCATAAATAAATAAATGTTTCAAAAAAAAAAAGAATTCTTTGGGGATGGTGTTTGTTGAAGGTGCTCAGAAAATAGGGCCAACAAGAGTGTCAGGTCTATTTCTTGTTCTTTTTTTTTAAAGATTTATTTATTTGTGCATACAGAACTGGGGCACAGGCCAGAGGCTCAGGGGCGGCAAGAGTCTTCACTATAGACAGAGAGGGGAGCAGAACAGGCAGATGGACGAACTACACTGCTGAGGGGAGCAGCGGTCGGGTCAGGAGAGGTCTGCCACGCCATGTGGTCACCTCCGGGGCAGGTGGGAATCGAACTCACGCGGAAGTGGCTTTAGCTTCTTAGTGCTGTGCTTTAACCCGCTGCACCACCAGGGAGGGCCGGCCTGTTTCTTGTTCTTAACCAAAAGGGTGATGATGCTTGGTGTCAATAGGAACAACAGGGATTTTTTGTTTTTGTTTTTAGACGAGAGAGAAGTATGGATCTTAATAGTGATTGAATCTTGTAGCTCACTCTTTTAGGGTTGGGTGAACAACCACTTTCCCCTCAAGATTATAATTGTGGTGAGGTCAGGCAGGGAGGATGTTGAAGAAGGAACTTCTTGTTTCCTATCCTGGTGATTTCTCCTGAGGGTTCTGTTGGCTGTTAGGCAAGTATGTTTTACTTTGTGGATGAGGAAGCCCTTTGTGCATCCAGTGGATTGTGTCTGCATTTTGGATTGAGCTCTTTTGAGTTTGGGCTACTTGGCAATAAATTGCACCTGCAGGCAATAATAGCAAAGCAGGGAACAAAAGGCAGATTAATGAATAATGGTGTTCTAAAAGGGTCAGGAAAAAGACAAAACTTGCCATTCACCATAGGTCTGAAGCATTGAGCCCGGGAGGGGGAGGAAAAGGCATGAAGACGGGAGGGAAGATCAGAAGGGACTATGGTGATGGTTCATAGATGCCGTGGTGATGGGAAATGTGGGGACTACAACCGAGGGGAAAAATCAAACACTGTCCAAAAATGAATAAGGATGTAAGAAAATTAATAAATAAATGTAATTATTTGAAAAAGATGTTCAGCATAAAAAAAGGAAATACAACGTTGAGGTTGGGTTTGTCAGCTAACCTGCAAAGCAGGGTATACCATTATGTATCCAGTATCTAGTTTTGGAGACAACTTGGCTGGACTGATAGCTGCTCTGGTTTGAAACCAGAAAAGCTTGCGTTTAAGTCACAGTTCAGTCAATTACTTATTCTGTGACCTTGGGCAAGTCATTTGCTCTCTGATCTTATTTTCTTCATTTTTGCATTAGGATGGTAGGGGCCTACCTTGCAAGGGTTATGGGGAATATTAAGACAATGTATGTATAGGACAAAATTTCAAATAATGGTGCAATAAAACTCTATTTCTATGTTAAAAGAAACAACATAATGGTGTTCTGGGAGATAAGAGTGGAGTGACGGAATTTGGGCAGTTTTCTCTCCCTATAATGAAAATGTAGTAAAATGAATGTCATTTTCAATACCAGGAACAGTTGGATCTGTTTGGTACTTTAGGTGAATATGGTATAGGACAGAATATTTTTTTTCTTCTTCCCTTCTAGGTTTATTGGTCCGTCTAATAATTAAAATGACACAATCTAGATTAATAGGGAGCAAAATTAATTTCTTATGTACAGGAATCTCACGAAGGCATGATACTCACTGGCAATCAAACAGATGGGATGGTTTACTTGTCATCCTGAGCTCCCATCCCATCCTCTCACCACCCCTGTACCTCAAAAATCTTTTAAAAAAAAGATATATTTATTTATTTATGCATACAGAACTGGGGTACATGCCAGAGGTGCAGGGGTGGTGAGAGGATTCACCTGAAACAGAGTGGGGAGCAGAACAGGCAGATGTACTGAAATACACTGCTGAGGAGAGCAGTGGGTGGGTCCGGAGAGGTCACTCGCCGTGTGGGTCACTCCTCTGGCCAGGGATTGAATTTGTGATGCAGTGGCTGCAGTAGCTTCATAGTGCTTTGCTTTAACCAGATGAGCCCCCGGGGGGGCCCTAAATAAATCTTTAAAAAAAAGAATCTCAACTATGTAATGCTGTTATCTTGGCCCAGTAGGAAATAGAAAAAATAGATTCATGGTTCCTGCTTTCCAGAGCTTATTCTCTAATTACAGTTAAGAATTAATACACACACACCACACAGTTCCTGTCAGCCTCTAAGACAACTGTAGAAGTGCTATTGATTGGTCGTCAAGTGAATTGTACAGATAATTCCTGCTTATATACAGTTAGTGTCTTATCTAATTTTATTTCTGCTTTACTTTGGTACTTTCAGGTAGGTCGAGAATAGCATGAAGTTGCTTAATAGTATTGGGGGTATTTGGAATAACTTTTTAATTTTATAAGGTAGGTACTATTTTTTGCTCCATTTGACAGAAGAGGAAATTGAGGCACTGAGAGGTTTAATAACTTAAAATCATGTAGTTTGTAAATGATAAATTTGGGATTCAGATCTCATCAATATAAAGCCATAGTCTGAGTTTTTTGAAAAGTCCCATATATGCTTTATAATATATATGCTTTATAATTTATTTATGCTTTATATATGCTTTATAATTTAAGTTATTTAAAGACTGTATTTTTAAAAAAGATTTATTTATTTATGCATACAGAACTGGGGTACAGGCCAGAGGTGCAGGGGTGGTGAGAGGCTTCACCAAAGACAGAGTGGGGAGCAGAACAGGCTGATTAACGAAGTACACTGCTGAGGGGAGCAGCGAATTGGTCAGGAGAGGTCTGCTGCACCATGTGGGATTATCTCTGGGGCGGGGATTGAACTCATGCTGAAGTGGCTTTAGCTTCTTAGTGCTGTGCTTTAATCCACTGCGCTACCAGGGAGGGCCCTAAAAGCTGTTTTTTTTTTAACAACTGCGACATTTAATAATTTTCCTGATTTTAGACATATATATTGCTTTTAATTGGTGCCTATATTTCTAGTTATGTATTTAGGGTAGATTTCTGTAGTGGATTTCCTATATCAAGAAATATAAAACATTCATGGAGCCTTAAAACATATTGAATTCCAGAAAAGGTCAATGAATTTATAATCTGGATATACTTTTTCATTTCATATGGTTGATTAAGTCAAGACAAAAAGGACAACTCAGTAACACTATGATAAAAATTAAGATAATTATCACATGATGATAGAGTAACATCTGGAGTAGAAGATAATCCAAGTATCATTTAGGCCATCACTCAGAGAGGCCTCTCAATTAATGTCCAAAGCATACCAGTATGGTGGTAGAGTGAGAACTAGGATAAGAGTCTGAATCAGGATAACAACCACACTTAGCACTATGTAATATACTTGACCAGAATCTTGAATGTTTTGGAGGATTCAGGGGCACATGGGATTACATCTGGAGATTTGAGAGACTTAGTGTTTGACTCTGTTTCAGTTTCCCCTTGAAGCTTCACAGTTGTGTCTTTGGAATGTGATAGTAACCCAAAAGACTGTGTCCCAAAGGAGAGGCTCAGTATTCACCTAGGGAGATAAAGAATTCTGTTGGGTTTGGGGGAAACTTGTGAATTCTGTTTCATGAATACTCTTGCATCTTGCCTACTGTCAGATCCTCAAAGATGATTCTGAAATCTCCATTACTCCATTGCTAGAACAATATTTTTGCACTAAGGGCTGCGCACAGAATTCAACACACAATTCAAGACTAGTTTTCAATACACTTACCAAAAATGGAGAATATTTGTCTTTCTTATTACTCCGTCATGTATGCATGAACAGAACTTACAATTTGACTTGGCTTGGTATCCCTCTGGATAGGGTGTATTTATCCATTAAACTCCAAAGTTTCAATATCTTAATTCAATGAGCATTTATCTCTTGCAAATCTGAAGGAGGCTGGTTGCATGTTCTATGCTGTCGATATGGTATATAAAGATGGCAATGTGGAGAGTGGATGGAGGGTTAAAGGAGTCATTCATGTAGGCGCTTAAATGACTCAGCCTGAAAATGACAAATGCCACTATCCATTGGCTGAAGCTAGAAACATGGTTCTGATTCACCTAGAAGAGAAGCAGGGAAAAGTGTATGGGGGAGAGCACAGATATTTGGTGAGCATTAATGGTCTCTTCCACACTGGATACTTGATACTTTGAAATTATGTTCTTGGAAAAGAAGACATAGGTAATTTCTTATTTCAAATTTTAAACCCAAAGGTAATTTGGGTTCATTTTACTTTTCTTCAAATATGCCTAAGTGTAACTATATGGTGGAATATGTACTGTAATTTTAAAAAATTCTTTTGAGCTCCTGATTAAAAACAAACTTTAGCTTAATAATTGTTAAATTTGGAAAAGTCATTTAACTTATCTAAACTTGTATACCAATGTAAAATAGTATAATTCCCCACTCAAGGGTATATTGTAAAAATTATGTCATAGGTTGCCTACAAGGCACTTGACACCTTTGCTACTACAAGGCAAGTGCTTAATGGGTGCAAAATTTCCTTGTTATTATTGATATTGTAGTTTGATCTTCTCAATCAGAGGTGTATCCATAATCATCATAAGATAGGTACTTTATGAACAAGTGATGTTTTGGCTAAATTTTGGAAATTAAATACCTTGTATCTTCTATTCTTGTCTTGGTAGACATGGGGAGTTTCAAAGGTCATGCACTGCCTGGGACCTTCTTCTTTATCATGGGTATTTGGTGGAGCACAAAGACTATTCTGAAATATGCCTGCAAAAAGTACAAACGGACTTCCTACCTTGGTTCCAAAGCACTATTCCAGCGAATAGAAATTTTGGAGGGAATCGTAGAAATTGTCATGGCTGTAACTGGTGAGTGTTCCATTTCTATGTCCTGTTTTCTCTTCTTAGGTATTTTCTAATGCAGAGAAAAGGTTCAGTAGCAAATCAAGACTTCCTGAAGTGAAAATTTTTATTCAATTGACAGAAAACATTGAAATAGTTTCAGCTACAACATGATGCTTTGATACTGTGTAAGAAAATGATTGCAATAATTAGTCTAGCTAACATCAGTTACCACAGATAGTTCCAGTTTTGTTTTCTTGTGACAAGAACTTCTAATTTGTTCTTTTAGAAAGTTGTGAATATACAATAGAGTGTTATTAATTACACAATAGAGTATAACTATACAGTAGAGTGTAGTATATATCCCCAGAACTTATTTATTTTATAGCTGGAAGTTTTAAACTTGGTCTCGTTCATTTGACCACCTTCACCCTTTTTGTCTACTCTTACCCTAAAGTGAAATTTTTATTAAGAAATATCTTCCTTCACTTACTCTACCTATAAGTCCTATCTGACAGTTTTTAGAAGGCTGTATTTGCTGCTTGTTCAAAGGCTTTTTCCTTAGTGAATTAGTCATGGTACTGAACTTACCTGCCCACTCAAGGTGAATTTTCTTTATAGAAATAATTTTATATCAATTATTTTGATGCTTGAACAAATAAATTCTGTCAGAAACTACTTTTCAGAATTATGTCAAAATTATCATGTGATTATGGAAAAAATACATTAATAAAACATCACGGATAGGTGTACAGACGCCTCCGGGGTAAAGAAGAACTTCATTCATGCACGCTTCCTTCTTGTGTGACTGTCAGTGGTTAGGTTAGATGTCAGCTACGGATTTTCTATTGATGGTGAGGATTCTGTGAAAATGATATAAATTGTAGAGTACCCCTACATGAAAGGCAAAATTTCCTAATTCCTCTTGAATTTCTTCATGATTTATTCACGGCAATAGGTTTTTTCTATGGCCATCTAATTACAGAGTAATTTTCAAAGAGAGGATTTCTATGTTAAAGAAAAAAAAACCAGCGTATTTAAGAAAGGTTTAACTGTTTGTGTAACTGAGTAACCATATGCTGTATTTAACTGTGCTTTTTAGTATCTTTTTAGTATCTTTGGTTGGGGAAAAGTTGAACTTCAGCAATTTTATCCTGAACCAAGCACAACTCCTTCCTTCATGGTAGCCAGCATAGTACATGAGTGTGAAATATAAGAAGCAAGTAATCAGTGTCTATCTGACTTATCTTCCAAATCCAAACCCCAAATCACTGAGGTTTTATCGAGTCATTAGATTGAAACTGGAACTAAATTCATCAATGAAACTGATTATAGAACTTAACAGAACTGAGATCATCTGCTTTGAAGATCTGAAGTAGTTATTTGACAACATTGTTGACTTTTGACAAAAAGCGATTATTCAAACCAATATTTGAAACTTTAAAACAAGCCTAAAGTTCCAGTGCTTAGCTGTTAAGAGTACAGCCAGAGGGAAGATGAGTGTCATAAAATGACAGTAGATGGGTTAAGTAGTGGCTGATCTTCTTGTATCTTTCTGCGTACTTGGCATGAGGCTTGCTAAATCTGTGCTCTGTCTCTCTACAGGCATGCTTGGAGAACAGTTTATTACCGGAGGGCCTCATCTGACCTTATATGACTATAAAGAGGGCCAGTGGGTTCAACTCTTGGGCTGGCACCATTTCACCATGTATTTCTTCTTTGGGCTGCTGGGTGTGGCAAACATCTTATGTTTCACCATAAGTGCACTTCCTAGCTCCTTAATCAAGTTAACATTATCAAATGCCTTATTTGTGGAGGGTAAGTATAAGTGAGTTTTCTCCTGCACCTTTCACTTTTATTAGATATTTAAATAATATTTCTTTGGTGTCCTAGGTACAGTCTTAATTGATAGGGCCATGTATTTGGGTCATGGTGACCTGAGCAGCAGAAGCAAAATCAAATGTGCTTTATTCCCATTTCACATCTGCCTTAAAGAACCACCTGCTATGTTTTTTTCTGCACCAAGTTTAGCCTGGAAATTAGCATTGTTTCCATTTTTAACAAGTGAGTCTGAGATCGGAGCATTGATTCATGAATATCCTGAAACTAGGAGACAATTCATAGCAGACTGGCTTCTACCACCTACTAATAGCCTTTTTCATATTGATGTAATAAAACCCCACTATTGTATGATTAGTAGAGTCCAAAAAATTAAAACAAATACATATATATGTAGTTCTGTCTTTGATACATGAATGAAAAACATTTTTCTGTTTAGTTATTCTCCTTGTTACTCTACAGGGAAACCCAGAAAACAGGTTTATTTTATTTTATTTTATTTTACTTTTATTTTTTTATAACAGTTTTTTTTACATCATTTTGTACATTTTTTTTCCATCTCAATTGTAATCCTCGCGGGTTTCCCATCACCAAGTCACCCGTGTACCATCACCATAATCCCGTGCATTTCCCTTCCCCGCCCCCGTCTTCCATCCCATTCCCCACTCCACCCCCACAAAATGTCTCTGGTATATGGCTGTTCATTATTTTTGTTATTTTCTTGCCTGGTGCATTATACTCCTGCTATGAGTGAAACCATCCGATATTTTTCTTTCTCTTTCTGGCTTATCTCACTAAGCATGATCTAGAAAACAGGTTTTTAATGATTGTTTCATTTATTGCACATATAAGGAACAGATTGATTATGGAACTCAGAAAACATCTAATTACCAAGAGGTAGTCATTTCCTAACTGTCTACCTAAACTCCCACATTGGAAGATGAGAACTTTTGTCAACCTTTTAGAAAATAAGGGCTAGATAAAAGCCAACAACATGATTCTCATTATCTCAGGTGTTTTAATAATTTTGAATGACCATATTTTCCTCCTCATCTGAATAGAAAGGATAAAAATGAAACTGAAATCTGTGCATGGGATTAAAATAGGTAATTATTTACTACTTCTTGGGTGCTTCCAGAAGGTCTTATCATACCATCAGAGTCTACTGTTTGGATTTGTGTATATGTTTGCTTTTACCAGTGGATTGCATTCCTGATGAGAAAGGTATGTCTCATTTTGGAGAGAGAGACAGAGACATCAAGGCCCTTGGTTTCTTTGAAAAAGGCAAATTTACTGTTTTCCTCCCTCTATCAGCCTTTATCTTCTACAACCATACTCATGGCCGGGAAATGTTGGACATTTTTGTGCACCAGCTGCTGGTCTTGGTCATCTTCCTAACAGGAATAGTAGCTTTCATGGAGTTCTTAATACGGAACAATGTAATTCTGGAGCTTCTGCGATCAACCCTTATCCTGCTTCAGGGGAACTGGTTCTGGCAGGTGAGTTGGGGGTGTCCCATTAATGTACTTGGTGTCATCACTTTTAACTTCCTCTCTTTGCTTGGTGGAGGATTTTACTCTTGAACCCAAAGACTTCATTCTGATGTTCTACCTGTAGTGAGATTATGGCCTTTACAGGTGATGTTTTTTTTGAGTGGTCTGGCAGCTGGGTGAGCATGGCAGCACCCAGGAAAGGGAGTAGGGCATGCACTCTTTGCTTTTCATCTGAGTATCCGTTAGGTCGGATAGGTGCTTTTAATTGAAAGCAGTTCTTGATCATAAAACCATTTACAGATTTATAAGAAATAAAAGGAGGAAATTGTAACTTTTTTGAGAAATAACCATGTTCTGGCCACTATTTAGGACTTTTACATACATGTTTCATTTTTTCATAACAATGGTTTTAGTAGTTATCTTTCCCAATTTACTGATAAGGCACATACAGAGACTCAGAGAGACCAAGCTACTGTCCCAGCATCACACAATAATGAAAGTAGGATCAAAATGTGGGTCTGCCTGATCGCAAATCCCAAGCCTTTTTCAGTGTATTCTGTCAATTCCCTAACTTTGATGTGTTGTTGAAAACATGATTTCCAATCAGTGAGCATATATTTTATGGAGACCGATAGTTCATAGACTAGTAGCTGTCTGAGGATGTAAATAAAGTCTGGGATGACATGTGAATGTGGCTTAACCAGGGAATACTTAGATTTTAGGTAACAGAGAGCAGAGATTTGGGGCGGTGAGGCTCTTTTAAAAATTTGCATTTTACATGAGGAATGATAGGAAAACATGGATAGGTGCAGGGGAGAGAAGCATCAGTGTCAGACATTGAATAAACTGCACACCAGAAATAAAGCAGAACTGCAGACCTCCGGCTGCAGGTCCACAGCAGACAGTGATCGTGTTCAGTAGAACAAGAGGGAAGTGAAAGGACTCCTGTCAAACTGAGGAATGAAGCCAGGCTCTTGGAGCTCTCCCATTGTGTTGTTTATATATTTTAAATTCCTAATTGATAGACTTCTTTCTTTTTGTTAGAGATCTGTCTCTTGAAACGTATAGTCCTGGATTTGTCAATTTCTCATTGTTTATGCTTGAAAATTATGAGATTACTAATTCACTTTTCTATATATTTGAGATGACTGCTGATCTCATTTATTTTCCATCTTTCCTGTTTTTAAATAAATGTACACTTATGGCTATAGATTTCCCTCTATACATTACTACAACTACCCTCCGTAAAATTTGTTGTAAGTTCTTACTCTTGGGTAATTTTGAATGTTGCATTTTCCTTTGTCTTTTCTCTTTATGAGTCATCTAGCAGTACAGTTTAAGTTTCCAAAGATAATCTTATCATTCATTTCTAATTTAATTGCATTGTAGTCAATGTGTTTTCTTTGAAATGTATTGAGACTTCTTTTGGGACATAGCCCAAAGCCAATGGTAGTAAGTGTTCCAAATATTTGAAAATAAAGTGCATCCTATTTTTGTTGGGTTCTATATCTGTTTAGTATATCAAGTTCATTAAAGAATTAAATAATCAAATAGGGGTTAGAAAATAGGCACAAAAGGGAAAGCCCAAGAAACGAAAAAAGAATAATAAAGATAAGTGCACAGTTAATCAAACTAGTGTTCCCTTAAGAATTACTGATTTAGCATCTGAGGGAGGAAGCTGTGGGGTTTGTGATAACTGAGAATAGTTTGGTTTTATTGTCTTAGCAATGTTTTCATATTTCCACAAAACTTTTTCTAAGGAAAAGTTATGAGGTTAATTATAAAAATTTTCTCCATCTATCAATAAGTCTCGACTAGTTTTTTGTTTTTGTTTTTTTTTTTTTTAAATCTGGTAGTCAGACTCAATAACCTCTGGAGTCTTAAAGAAAAATGAGCATTTAATACCAATGTTACACACACAGAGACAGTTAATGAAGTTCAGATTCCTCTGAAATAAGAATAGCTAGAGATTTAGGTGTATTTTTTTATACTTTCACCCTCTCTTGCTATGTGTGGCATATTAATGCTTATGGTAAAAATTGCATTAAACTAATAATATTACATTGTGATTTGCTTTTCACCATGTATTGTTTTTCTTACTACTTTTCTATTACTAAATCCTAGTAGGTAAATAATAGAGAGACAGCAGAGAAAGTGCACATCTAGACTCTTGAAACCTGAAGTATGGAAATGTGAATTGAATGAGGCAAATACTCAGATTGGACATGTTATATTTTATTAATGAGTTAAAATATTTTTCTTACGTCATTGTAGAGCTTGGTCACACTTTTATAACTCATATAAATGATTGGGTAATAGGTAAACTTAGGTTTGGGACTTCCCCTCCTAACCTATAAAAATAATTTCTTTCCTGAACCAAGTTGCCATCAATGATATTACACAAATTAAAAAAGAAAAAGAATGTGTCAAGCCCATTTATTCCCATGATTCATATTTTCCCTGGGAGAACTAACGTTTACTTGTGTACTTTGTAATCCCAAGCTCCCTCCCTTCATTGTCAGAAACAAGACAGAGACAAGCTGAGGGAGGAAATTGCGCCTGGTCTTTATTTCTCAGGGACTTTTGCTTCTGCCACACCTCCCAGCTCCACTGTCGCCCTGGGGACTGCCAGTTCCCTGAGGCCAGATTGAAGTGGAGTCTTGTCTTGCCTTGAAGAAAGACAAAAGTTCATTCTAAAATGGATTAAAAAAAAAACACCTCAACAGTTGTGGTTCAAGCTCTGACATGGGAGGTCAAATACTTGTTAGTCTTATAGTTATGAAGTAAGTGATCAGGGAATGAGTTATAAAACCCTAAAAAATTAAAACTCAAACCTATGAGAAAAGTGCCCCTGGCTTATTTCCTATTAGAAGAGATTATAATTTACATTTCAAATGTAATAGGAAAGAAGCTTAACCTAATTAAAGATAAATATTCAGGAGTGGCCTACAAGATATAGCAAGAAAAATTCTTTTATCCAAGTCCTTATTTCTTTGAGTTTTACATGGTAGCAATGAGGATAGTAGCTAAAAGAGTCATGGTGTATTTTTATGTTTAAAGAAAGACTTAATGAGTTCTGGCATTTCCTGCTCTTTTGTTTTCAGCTTTCCTAATTTACTTGCCATTGAAATGATATGCAGAGTCACTATGGCTTCCAGTCTAATCGCATTGATGGACCCTTTATATGCTTCACAGATGGCTTCAGTCAAGTTTTAAGCTTTCAGTATCAGGTTGCGAAGACCCCAGTGAGATGCTCAACTCTTTGATATAGATCAGTGAACACTTTGATAGGTAAAACTGATAATTGGTGGAAGTGATTTAAGAAGTTTTATTTTGGATGCTCCAAAAGACATTTGTGACTGTGGCATGTTGTGAGAACCCATGAACTTCCAGATCAGGCAGATCTGGATTTGAGTTCTAGTTCTGCCATATTAATCATATGACTATAGATTAGATATTCTGTGCCTTTTAATGTCTACAGTTATAAAATAGAAACACAATGTATTATGATAATGTTGTAAAACTTAAGCATTATACCTTGAAAACACTGAGGAAACTTGCCGCCCTGAGGAAACGCTTGTAACGGTAAATGTTCTTCACCTGCCCAGTGGAGGGAGCACGATTTCGAATGGCTTTTGTAGCCAGTGCTTCCTTGGTGCTTTACAATCTATCTGTTGACCTTACATAACCCCCTTCTTTGTCTGGAGCTCCGTGGCGCTGGCATTGGAGAGCAATGGTGATGAGGCAGGGGCTCTGTCACATAACCTTTTAAATGTTGGAAATGAATTTAAATCATTAAAAATCAACAACAGGGCCCTCCCTTGTGGTGCAATGGGTAAGGACACAGCACTGCAAGCAAGCCCCAGCCACCTCAGTAGGAGTTCGATCCCCGACCCCGGAGGTGACCCACATGGTGTGGCAGACCTCTCCTGACCCGCCCGCTGCCCCTCTCAGCAGTGTACTTCGTTGATCTGCCTGTTCTGCTCCCCACTCTGTCTCTGGTGAATCCTCTCACCGCCCATGCACGTCTGGCCTGTACCCAGCTCTGTATGCATAAATAAATCTTAAAAAAACAAAAACAAACAAAAAAACAGACAAAACAAGCAAGAAACGTGCAGGCTAGATAGAGCGTGTCTGAATTAGATGTGGCTCAAGGGTGACTAGTCTGTCTTCAGGATAGGAGAGTACCACAATGGAGTGTGGAGAAGAAGAAATAATCTATAGAATTTTTGGAGCCAGACCCTCCAGATTTGGAACTTTGTGACAGCCATTCAGCTGTTTAGTGATGTGGAGAAAAGACTAAAGTCTCTTGAGTACCAGTTTTATGCTTTATAATGTGGAGATGATTATATATTCTTGGCATTGTTGCCAAGACTGGGCATTACTGGGACATCATGAGTGAGGTTTAAATGCCCACCATATGGCACATCTACTAGGTGTGCAAATGGCAGTTTTCTTTCAACCAAAGGGAATTCTATAAAGCAGAAAATAGAAACAAATGCTAAAGGCCCACGCCTTAGTTTTTGCTGATTTGTTTGGTTTATATGACATTTCAAACAAAAAAGAAATTAAGGTTTTGTCCAGTGCTTTTTTTTTTTTTCTCCTATAGGATTTCATTTATTAGATATGTGATCATGGCCAAGTTACTACTTAAAGCAGCTAGCTTTTTTCATTTAAATGATGAAGATAATAGTTTAAATGGGATAAGAGCATGTGATTGCAAAGCCATTGTAAAGAAAACTCCTAAACACTGACACTTAGTTAGCAAATATATAGTAAACATTTATACAATTATCTATGCAATTATGTTTTGAATTCCATTTAGTTCTAGAGACCTGACATATATACACACATCTGTCTATCTGTTCATCCATTTATCACCCCATCTAATCCAATCATTTGTCCACCAAACTGTCTATGTTTTATTGGTGTGAAGTTCATATAACAGAATTAGCCATTTCAAAATGTGAAATTCTGTGGTATCTAGTAATTCACAGTGGTGTCTAACTATGACCTTTATTTAGTCCTAAAATATTTTCACTCCAAGAGGAAATCCTGGACTAAAGGTTTCTTAGGCCACTAAGCAGTCATTCTGCCTCCTACTCTCCCCTCAATCCTTGATGACTGCTACTGTTTTCTGTCTCTGAATTTGCAAGTTCTGGATATTTCATCTAAATGGAATCATAGAACACATAACTTTATTTTGAACTTCCTTTCCCTTTGCATGTTTTCAGAGTTCATTCATGTTGTAGTATGTAATAGAATGTCATTACTTTATATGGCTGAGTAGTAGTTCCACATTTTGCTTTATCATTATTTTTGATAGAATTTGGTTTTATCTACAACTTTTTCCTATTGTGAATAACACATTTCTGTATGAATTTTTATTTGAGTACTTGTTTTCAGTTTTGCATGGAATGGGTAGGTCATGTGAAAATTATGTATTTAAGTTATTGGAAAATGATAAAATTGTTTTCAATGGTGACTGTACCATTTATTTCCCTATCAGCAATACTGAAGGACTCTAGTTTCTTTTTATCCTTACTATCACTTGTTACTACCACTGCTACTACCACTATTATAAGTACTGCTAACTTCTACTGTTACTATTACTGCTAATACTACTACCACTACCAGCAACAACAACCACCTCCAAATGAGTATGAAGTGTTATCTTATTGTGTTTTGATTTACATTTCTCTAATGGCTAAAGCTATTTGTCTTCATTTCATAAGTATTGTCCTTTTATATACTTACGTTGGAGAGATAATTTTTCAACATTAACATTTAAAAATATTTTTGTCTTTTTTGTTGAGTTTTAAGGTTTCTTTGTATATTCTAAATATTAATTCCTTACCGGATATATGATTTGAAAGTGTTTTCCCCCATGCTGAGGGTTTTCCTTTAGGTTCCTCATAGTGCCCTTTGATGCACAAAATTATGAAATTTTGATGAAGTACAGTTTACCTGTGCTTTCTTTGATTGACTATGCTGTTTGCATTATATGTAAGAAATCACCGAATCCCAGAACATGAAGGTTTTTCTCTTCATCTAAGAGTTTTACTGTTTTAGTTCTCATATTTAGGTCATTGACCCGATTTTGAGTTAATTTTTTATATTATATAAATTAAAGGTTCAAATTATTTCTTTTGTATGTGGGTATCCAGTTGGTTCAGTACCATTTGTTGAAGAGACTATTTTTTACCCATTGAATGGTCTTGAAACTCTTGTAAAACAATCACTGGTATATGGGCTTTTTTCTGGACTCTCAATTCTATCCTGTTGCTCTATGTAACTGAATATCATTATGCCAATAACATACTGTTTTCATTATTATAGTTTTGATATCAGTAAATTTCAGCCTTATAACTCTGTTTTGTTTTTTTATTTAACTATTCTGGGGGTTTAAAATTCCACGTAAATTTTAGAGTTAGTTACCCATTTTGGGGGAAAAAATAACCAAAAATGACCGCAGACATGGAATCTGTGGGGAGCTTTGGATAATAACAATATTATCCAATTCATGAACATGATGTGCCTTCCTTTTATTTAGATCTTTGATTTCATTCAAAAATATTTTGTAGTGGCCCTTTGTGATGGCTTACATGACTAAAGTTCAGCACTGCAAGTGAGCCTCAGTCACTTCAATTCCGAGTTGATCCCCAGCCTCAGAGATGACCACATGGCGCGGCAGACCTCTCCTGACCCGCCCGCTGCTCCCCTCAGCAGCGTACTTCGACCATCTCCCTGTTCAGCTCCCCAGTCTGTCTCTGATGAAGCCTCCCACCACCCCTGCACCTCTGGCTTATAACCCAGTTCTGTATGAATAAATATTTAAAAATACACATTTTGTAGTCCCTGATTAGACTTACTCTGAATTATTTTATTCGTTTTCAATACTTTAGTAGAAGTTTCTTAATTTGAGTTTTGGGGGTTTATTGCATGTGTATAGAAATATGAGTGATGTGGGTTGGTTTTGTATCTTGCAGGTATGCTGAATTCATTAGCTGATAGGTTTTTATAGTGGATTCTTTAGCATTTTCTCTATATAAAATCATATCATCTTTGAATATAAATAGTTTCACGTGTTCATTTGTGGTCTAAATGCCCTTTATCTTTCTTGCCTTATACCTGGTTAGAATTTTTAGCATAATGTTGAACAGAATTGGTAACACTAGAAACTCGTCTTATTCCTCATTTAGGGGGTAAGTTTTCAATTTTTCATCTTTGAATATAAAGTTAGTTATGGGCATTTACTTATGTGAAGACTTTTTTTTGCACTAATTTTGAAATTGTTGAGTGAAACTGCACAACTTAGAAACCCAATACTTTCCTTGAAAGTCCTCCTACCAGCAGAGATGATTACTGTTTATATTGTTCATATTTTGAAAATTGATTTTTAGAGGTCCTTAAATTCCTTCCCTCCCTTCCCCCCCATATGACTTTGTAGATTCTTACTACCAGGTATATATTGCTAGAAAAGCAGCAAAATCTAAGGTCTTATCTTTGCCATCTCAGATAATGAAATTTATCTTAATCTAGGAGTTAAGCATTTCCATTCACTGGTCTTTGGAAATGTGACTGGTTATTTTAATATGTTCCTTTTGTTTTGAATTACAGATTGGTTTTGTCCTTTATCCCCCCAGCGGAGGTCCTGCATGGGATCCAACAGACCATGATAACATTATGTTTCTCACCATATGCTTCTGTTGGCATTATGCATTATCCCTTATCATTGTAGGAGTGAATTATGCCTTTGTCACCTGGTAAGTTAAGCATTTTTGTTCATGGGAGTTCTAGTCCCATTAGTAGATATTCATGAAGACATAATATTATTGAACTAAAAATTCAAAGGAGGGTTAATTCCTTAGCATTTCATAGGATGGGTATCACCATCCTATTTATCACCAAACACAGAAATTCCCAATAAAAAAGAACACATCCTGGTTTAAAGTTAGACTAGCTCAAAAGTGTTGTTGCTGTGTGTTGAGCTAGGTGTCACCCCTCAACACACTTTTCTTTATCTCTGTCCTTGTATGTGCTATTTCCTCTTCTGATAGCTCCCGCTATGCCTGCAGTGAGCTCTCCCTTTACCTACGTGCTCTTCAGTTACAGTACTCCCCAAACTTATCCCATTAAGTCCAAGTAGCTGATTAATCTGACATTTACTCCAGCATTTTCTGAAAGTAGGATAGTTCAGCATTACATGCGTTTACAAGTGCTCTGATAACATTTCAGGATAGGTAAGGAGCAATATGACACATTGATAAGAACATATTCCTAGCTCTGGTATTTGTCATCTGTCTAACTTTGTTCAAATGATTTAACCACATTAATTCTCAGGGTTTTCTTGTTTTTGTTTTTGTTTTTTTTGCCAAATGGCAATAATAGTACCTAAATGAGAGCATATTATGTCCTAAACTATTTAGGATATAATAAGAGCTTAGTAAAGGTTATTCTTGTTCTTCTTTTTGTTATTCCTCTTGTTTTGTTCTCCTCCTCCTTCTGTATGAAAAAATACACAAATTATAGACCGTGTGGTGGAAGGGCAGACAGTACAATATAGTACAATAAATGGAATTAGAGTAAGAAAGCATATTGGAGTTCACAGGAAGCCTCTTCATAATTGACAATTAACTTGCAGTTTGAAGGATGCTCAGAAATAGCAAGGAGGTTAGCACTGGCCTAGCTGATCCCAACCACCAGGAGGCAAGTCCAGCCCCTAATTTTTCAGACTTCAGTGATGGTCAAATGTTATTTATCAGCCATGTTCGTTCTGGTAGCCATGATACATCTGATTTTTGACATGTGCCCAGTGACATGTTCTTTTAATTAATTTAAGCTTCCATATATGCCGGGGGACTGCCATAGTGTGCAGCTGGCATTTAATGGGTTTTCTAGAGTCCTGAAATACAGCAGCTGCTTTAGGCCCAGTAATGTCTCAGTCTGCCAAGTCTTCAGTCTGCCACTATCTATTAAGTGGACCCTCAGTCACCACTTCTGCTCTATACTTTTTTGAGAATCACCCCTGAAGTAGCTTTGGTGATGGGTCACTGAGTGAGGAAAATATTTCATTGTCTAGGTTCCAGATCTCTGCTAGACTTTGGGTCAGCTCACCTTGATCTCCATCTAAAAGTTCACGTGATTTACATGCTATGAAGTTCTACCTTCTCAGTGATTTATATTAGGTCTATTCTGTTCCCCCAAAACACTTGCATAAGCTGGTTCTCCAAGCTGGCTCTGCCATTGAGTGAAACTTGGCTTCTTCCTCTGTTGTTCTAGGCTGACATCTGGGTCTCATCTCCTCAGGAGCTGGGCAGCCCTCAGGAACAGTGCCAGCATTCAACAAACTTCTCCATCCCATGTCAGCCCCCTTCCAGAGGCAAAAGAACACTATTCTCTCTTCCTGTTTCAAAAACCTTCAGATCCCTAATGAAGCTCCTCAAGCTCCATGTTTATTTTTTTAACCTCATTCCCATCCTGACACTTGATTCTAAACTTTTTGACCATGTAGTTACTTCTACCTGGCATATTCAAATTAAACACCCATCTCTTGTGAAAACTGCTGCAATTATTCTAGCACCTGCCTATCTTCTATCACAAATTTTAACAACATTTTAGCCTATTCCATACATGTTAACAATTGTCATCTGTTTTATGATGTTTATCAGCTCATGTTAGTCTTATCTGCTCAATGGATTATTTTTCCTTGAGGAAAGGACCCTTTTCATCTTTCTTAGAGCTCTTGGCACACTGTCAATTTTTTGAGTAGGTATTGAATAGTACTCCATACTAACTTATTGGTTGTCTTAATAAATATTTCAGAATAACTTCAGTATAGGTTTAATTTTTTTGGAAATCATGTTTTATATAGTTATCAGTTTTATTCTCATATTGTTACTGGGACTATAAGCCCCCAAACTCATGTTCTGATATATTTTAATATAAACTTAGGCGATAGCTAAATAATATCATGAAGATTCAGTACTGACTTTCACTGAGGAAAACTAACTCAGTCCTATAATCATAGGAACTTTGAAAACTTGTGAGAGTTTAATGGTGGAATGGTTAACTCTGTTGTGGGGGTTGTATTATCAGGACATTATATCAGAATTTGTTTGATATAGAACAGACATCATCATAGAAACAAAATTGAGTTAAGAAACCACTGACCCCAAAATCTCTGAAAACAGAAACTTTACTTCTCACCTTTGCATAGTAATGGTTCAAATATGGCCTCATCTGGTCCTATGCTGGCAGTCATGATTATAAAGCTCATAGGTGAGACCTGTTTGGAAATCTCATGTGATTTACTGTATTTCATATTTAAGCACCACTCTTAAGCAGAACTATTTCAAAATACCCTCTCCATTTTCAATGATTCCTATGAGCTACTTTGAAAAACAAAATAGTTTACCAAATTCTATGCATGTGCTGGGTGACCATGTGGAAATTTGACTTCTAGATAAAGACTTCAAAAGAAGAACTAGAGTATCAGTTTTGCCTGCTCTTTCACATGTGAATCAAGCTGAACAAATGAGAACAAAAATATCGACACACCCTGACCTTAGTTCCTGGACCTGTGTGATTCCAGGAACTAGCTGTTAGGCTGTTATTTGCATTTCCTTCTGTGACTCCATTCCCCAGTCTGTTCTCAGTGACCACTTCTGCATGTATTAATACATGAACAAGATACTAACAGCCTGTTTAAGGTGTTCCAACAAATCTTCTGTTGGTGGCTGGTAGCAACAGCAGAGATAACCCCAGAGGAGTGATGGGAAACAGGAAGAGGCATTGGAGTCTGTGTTAACAGTCTGTATTCAGTAGCCATGACTTTATTTTTTATTTCAAGAGTCATGAGAAATAAATCTAATAAATGAATGAATTCATTTCATTTAGTCTCTATTGAGGTTATACAATGTAGAAATAATGTGCAAGTTTAAAAGAATGACATGAACACTGTCCCAGATTTTAACTTGCTTAAAACTATTAATTTTTCATAAGAATGGTGCCCTAAAGAGTTCAGGAAATTTGGAACAACATCAATAGTTAATTAATAATCAAGGCAGGCAGGTGATTTCAACTGGTTTTCCTGGGCTCTTGACAAGTCAGCAGATGTTACTGTACATTCAGTTGTTGTTAATACATTGTTGTTGTTAATGCTGAGTTGGAAGTGACTGAATTTACTCTTTAAATAGCTAAGTGATGTGAACTCCTGGCAGATTGCTTCAGAGGCCACAGATTTGATTCATCAAATACGTGTTTTGTACCACTGTTATGTATCAGACAGTGTTGAGATTCTGGCTTGGGTTAAAACAGCTAATAAGATGAACTCTATGATCTGTAAAGTTTATACTCTAATAAGATCCAGAGTACATGTAAAGACATTGCATATTGATAGGGGAAGATCAGATATTCCCTTGAATTTCTGGAAGCTGACTACTTCTTGTCATTATGGTCACAATACAGTGCCTTTAAAAGTAATCACACACAGGATAACGCTTGCCTAGTTCTTCTTACATATTCTTTTTCTCACATGAGAGGAGTGAAGAACCTGCTTAGTTTCTGCCAGTAAGAAGTTTCATATCTTCCAAGTTCAAAAATAATAGTCCCTGCTTCCCTGAAACCCACCAGTCCTCTTAATCTATGAAACAGTTCCAGTGGTGGTGGGCACTTCTTCCAACTTTTAAATTCATCATGGATCATCAAATGCAGTTCAGCATCCTGTGGACTGCACAAAAGCACACCTCTGAAGAGGCAGATGGGGGCTGCAGATCACCTGAGCATAACATGGGAAAGTGATGCCATCATGTACTTCTTTATTGGAAAGTCCTCCTTCTTGTACTATGCAGTTAAGTGCAGAACTTGAGAGAGAAACTTGGCTGAGCTCATTTTCACCTGGGCTTACCCAGGGATGCTCCTGTTTGTTTTAGAAATTATTGAAATTTTAAATAATAGACATCTTCTTCTACCTAATAAAACCATGCTGTATCTCTTTACTTATCCTCTGCTTCTGCTTAAAGCCACCAAAATTTTTCAGGTAATTGCAGAGCCACATGCAAGTGTTTTTTCTTTATTTCAGATGACCTCTGCCACTGCACAGATAATTTGGAGTTTGTTAACTATAGATATATGTTGCTCTGGGCTCTTATTTTAAACACCATAACATGAGATGTCTTTCATTCTTCTTAGGTTGGTTAAAACGCGGCTTAAGAGGTTCTGCCCCTCGGAAGTTGGACTTTTGAAAAATGTAGAACGAGAACAAGAATCAGAAGAAGAGATGTGATTCTGATTGGTACCTAGGCTTTCTAAATGAACTGTTTCCTTTTTGCATTGTTTTTGTTTATGGTTTTCTTCTTGACCTTTTGTTTGGAGAACAATTGGCTGAGGATATTCTTGGTGTCCTATCTGTATTTCCAATTTTGTTAAAGTATTTGTACTTAATGTGTTTTATTTTTAGGTTTGAAAATACTTGATAAGTTGATTTTGCACATCAGTCCTGGTATTTGGGGTCTGGAGTGACTTTTCTCAGATCATCTAAAGTCTGATGCTTACACTATGAAAAGTATTTGTTTTTTTGCCTTATGGAGATATTCAAGGTTCCTGGGCTTACTACCATCTGTAACTCTTTTTAACATGGAATTATGCTTATTGATCTTGTTGCTGCAATGAGAAATAAATGAATGCATGGACCTTGGTTTGACATCTCCAGTCTTTGTGTTTGTTGTTCAACTGCATCCCACGCTCAAATCTTGAAGAAAGAGATCTGTGACTCTGAAATCCTTTATTTGTGAGACATTGCTTTCTGTGGCACCTAAGGTACCAGGAAAAGTAAGCCACAACTTTCCCTGAGTTGTACACTATTTCAGAAAAGAAAGAAAGGGATGATCCCTGGAATCCATGGTGGAAAAGCCATGAGACGTTGGAAAGGAGAATTGTCTTGTTATCCAAAGAGTAAAAAGTCATTACGCAAGCACAGCATGGCTACCATACTATCCCTTGGCAGAAATAATTGAGGTGTTAAAACAAGAACCTTTTGTGGAAGACCTACATAAAAAGTGAGAGCCACTGGTCTGTGGGCTAAGTAAACCACTAAGTGATCCCACTGGACAATCAACAATTCTTAGCTAGTATGAGTTGGTACTACTTAGTCATTGGTACTTATTCTTGTTCTACCTTTAACCAATTTTTTTTAGCAACTACCATGTCTCTTCCTCTAAAGTGAGGGAATTGGATTAAATGATTCATGGGGCCCTTTTGGACTGACACAGTTTATCAATATAATTTTGGGGACAAAACTGAAGCATGTGGACAACTAAGTTTGTACAATGTTAGTAGGGGCATTTATAGAAAAGGCAAGGAGGGCTGCAGCATCCTTGAGGGTGACCTGAATGAGGAGGAAAGAAGACAGACTCCTGGGCAGCTGGAGGTTGAATGAGATCAACCCTGAAGGCTCCCCGGCATTCCAGAAATATTGACAAACTCACACGTACGGCCCTGTCTGTATTACCAGTGGCACTAGAAAGGGTGGTGAAAAGGCTCTTTAGGCCAGAGAACTGAGCCTAGGTTTTTCACAGAAGGGTTGAAAAGGACTAATGTGGAGGCCTGAAAGTTTATCTTGAATAAAGCAGTAACCTCAGCACATTTCTTGTGTATAAAATGACCACACATCTTGGTCCCTGGAGGTCATGGCATTCTGCCTTACATGTGTCCTATAACTCAGGGATCTTTCTAATCTAGCAAATTTCTATGACTGGCAAGTCTGTGTATAAAAAATTACTTACCAGCTTCAGTTACATGAAAATGCCATGGCTGGTATCTAGGCATAGAAATAACTAACATAAACCAAGTTAAGATTGGAACTTTGAAAACTTTAAGTGCTCCTATTGCAGCCGTCAGAGAACAGAAATGTCCACTCCTCCAGGCCATGTACACAGAATACAAGTGAGATGCAGACCAGAGAGTTCTTTTGGGGAGAAATAGTTTGTTCAGATCTAAGTCCTCAGTTGGAAGTTATCTGTCTCTAGTCCTTGAAATGAACATTAAATCTGAACATAATTATTGTAATTTTGTGGAAGTTTCACCAAGGATTGGGTGGAGGGAAGATGACTTTCATTATTTAAAAAATAAAAATGTTTTTACAGGGGTAGCTTTGCTTCACAGCTCTGTATGATTCAGAAACATCAGAACCCGTGTCTCCAGATGTGTACTGTCACTCTACGCCCACCGCCAAGATACTTGTGGTCCATTCTACCTCTCCATGCTAGCCGCAGACTTATAGTCAGATTTCGAGGGTTTGTTTTTGTTTTGGTGTTGTCTGTGAAGCCATGTGGTCTTTGTCTTTCTCTTTCTGGCTTATTTAACATAACATAATTCCCTCCATGTCATAGAAGGCAATATTTCATCTTTTTTTATGCCTGAGAAATAGATAAACAGAACAAATAATTACTACATCTTCTTAATCTCTTCATTTGTCCTTGGGCACTTAGATTGTTTGGGTAACTTGGCTGTTGTAAATAGTGCTGCATGAACTTAGACGTGCATGTATTCCTTTGAATTAGTGTTCTTGCATTCTTCAGGTAGACGCCTGGAAGTGAAGTTGATGAACTTTATAGTAGATCTATTTTTAATTTCTTTGAGAACTCTCCATACTGTTTATCAACAGCTAGACCACTCTACGTTCCCACAAACAGTGTTCAAATGCTCCTTTTTTCCATACCCTTACAAACACATGTTGTTTCTGGCATTTCTGATATGGGATGTTCTCGTAAGTATGACATAGTATCTCATTATCACCTGATGATAAGTGTGTTGAGCATTTTTCTCATGTACCTGTTGGCCATCTGTATGTTTTCTTTGGAGGAGTATCTGTTTAGGTCTTCTGACCATGTTTTGATTGGATTTTTTTTTTGTGGGGGGGGGCCGAGTTGACTGAGTTGTTTTAAATACTGGATATTATGTGTGTGTGATGTGTCTGATGTGTATTTTCTCCCACTCAGTAGGATGTCTGTTTTAATTATAATTTCTTTCTGTTGTGCACACATATTTTTAGTTTGTTGTAATCCCATTTGTTTAATTTTCTTTTTTGTTTCTCTTGCTGTCATAGTCAAGTCTGCAAATTCATTACTGAGTTTTTCCTATTTTTCTCCATGTAGGTTAAATTATAGCTTCAGTTCTTATTTAAGTCTTTGATCCATTTTGAGTTAATTTTTATCTATGATGCAAGACAGTGATGTAGCTTCACTCTTTTGCATGTGGCCTTCTAGTTTTCCCACAGTCATTTGTTGAAGAAACTTCTTTTTCCAGTGTATAATCTTAACTCCCTTGTCATAATTGTGTAAGCGTGGATTTATTTCTGGGGCTCTAATTGTAGTCCTTTGATCAGTGTACCAATACCCTAGTATTTTTATTACTGTAGCTTTGTAGTATAGTTTGAATTCTTAGCACATGATACCTCTCTTCTCTTTTGTTAGGATTGCTTGGGCTATTTGGAGTCTTTTGTGGTTCTACATAATTTTTCCTTTTTTTTTGGTAGATAAGATTTTTATTTAAGATTAAGATGCAACAGACACAAGGGCACAAGAGATTACAGTGCTACTTCTGAAATCACACATGCAAGAGACCTGCCTCGTAAGAGACAGCAAGTAATTTAATCTAAGCTCCTGTCTTCCTCTTCATACCTCTTGTCCTTGCAGATGCCTTCCTCTTACTCAGATCTGGCACTGTTCTACAAAGCTTAGGCAAATACTTCAGCATCACTCTTCCTGGCAGCCTCCACAGCCTCTATGGGCAGGCCAGACTGGCACATGATGGGGACCCAGCTGCCCAAAGGCCACAGCTGCACTGAACATGCCCAAACCTGCTGTAACTGGGGTGAGGTCAGTGTGTTCTAGACCTCCTCAAAGGGCAGATAGGACAGCATTTGCTTCTGCACATCCATGTAGGTGAGGATAGGTCCCATGATCTCTAGTGTCAGAACACTGGCCATTTCAATTTGCTGACTACTTTCTGGCCTAGATGGTTACATTCATAGGGGCTAGAATGCTCTGGAGGTCACTTAGCTGAATGGGGCTGGCTGCTGTGCTGGCTCCTTTGCTTACACTGGGTGCAGGGCTAGAGTCAGTTGCCATGGCAGCTGCTAAAACAGAAGGGCTGAGGTGGCTCAAGCAGGAAAGACAGTGGAGGACTGGGTGACTGCTGCCAACTGGATCCGAAAGCTGAATGAAGAGCTGCTTGCTTGAGGACCTCTCCCCAGTGAGCTGGCCAGGCCTGGCCCAGTCAAGACCCAAAGTCGACCTAGTCTCCAGGCTGGTGGATGAATGAACTGTATGCTGTGGCTTATGTTCCCCAACAGGCTTTGGAGTCTGCTCTCCCCACCCAGGGTGGAGAGGTTTTGGGCTGCCTGCACTGACCCTAGTGCTCTAGCCATGAGTGATGTCAATACTCATTGACTTTGCAGTAGTGCTTCTCTCCTGCTCCATCTTGGGCTCCTGCATCCAGAAGAAATGCTGCTTGGAACCACCACTGCGAACAATAAGGCACATACTTGAGTTCGCTCATGTCATCGGCAAAGATCATCAGGTCATCTTTCACGTGCCCAGAAGTCCCGTCTTTGCAGCACAAGTGAATGAAGGAGTTGACTGTCTGTTGGATGAACAGCAGCCCTTTCAGCTTATTGGGGGTGACACTAGTTCCTTTTAATGACATTTTCCTGCCTGAAGCTCCACCAGATACTCATTAGAGGACCCCACCGGAGCCTTGCACCAGACTGGGAAACAGTGCACCTGAAGTCATCATCCTGGCCCATACCATGAGGCTGGTTCCATGTAAATTTCAGTAATGTTTGTTCTATTCTTTGAACAATGCATTAATAGGGATTGTATTAAATCTGTACATGCTTTGGATTTGTCTGTTTTGCTTATTTTTATCAAAGAATCAACCTTTGATTTTATTGAAGTTTTGGACTTTGAAAATTTCTATTTCATTAATTTCTGCTCTAATTTTTATTATCTCTTTCCTTATACCAGTTTTCAGTTTTATTTGTTCTTTTCTATTCCTTAAGGTTTTGATTACTTATTTGAGCTCCTATTTCTTCATGTGGGTCTGTATTGCTATGTACTTTCCTCTTCATACTGCTTTTGTTATGTCAGATTCTGGTGTTTGATGTCTTCATTGTCATTTGTCTTGAGGTTTTTATTTCTTTTTGTAGATAATTTCAAGGTTGAGACCATTGTGTGCCTTCACACTGCCCAACTCTCCTCTCTCTAGGGCTCCGGGCCAGGTGGCAGAACTGTGATTCTCCTGCCCAGGGACCAGAACCTCCAGGTATTTCTCTCCACCCACCTCCAGCCTAATGAAGCATGAGTCTCTCACTGTCCCTTATGGTATGGTCCGTGCTGGTCTCTGGTGTTCAAGTTGTGTTCTAGTTTTTGCCCCATGTTATGCAATCCCCTGGATGCAGTGTAGGAGTGATTTAACTTTTATATTATTCTCCCAGGAGCAAAGCAAATTTGACCAAATTTACTTTCATTTATATTTTATATCAAATCATTAAAAAATATGGAGTCTCAACTTCTAAATTTTTTGCTAAATCCCTTTTATGAATATATGGTTTCAATTATTGTAACCAAAGAAAACTCTGTAAATAACTAAAAAAAAATCAACATTGGTTGTTGATATGATACCAACTCTTCCATGTTTTCTGTAAGCTCTAGTTTTCTTTGCTTGGGAAACTGCAGTCTCTAATTGCAGTAACTTCTCGCTCATTGTTGAAATCAGAGGTCATGACCATGCTGGTGTATTCCTTCTCATCATTTTGTCACTAGAAGAGTCATTAATCATGGCTGAATTGATTGTATCTTGGGTGTGATTGCTAACATGATATAGTAGTCACTGGAATATAGTAATAGTGGAAATAAAAGTTAGAGGGAATTCTTCCCAAAATACAAGGAGTATGAAAGGTTCATAACATGGGAACTAGAATCAAAAATTCCATATCTGTCTACTGTGAGTCCAGGTAGAGAAAATTGAAAGAATGCAAACATAACAATAGATCTTTCTTAGATATATAGAAATAAAGGGATATTTTTACATGAAGCTTAGAGAACTGCTTTCAAGAGATATATGCTGCCAATAGAATGACTGAGTTTTGGAGTAAAACCCTCTTACACTTTTAAGTTCAGTTTATAAATATTATTATTCCATTTTAGAGTCCAGCAGATTTTAGCATGCCATTTTAAGAAGACTTTAATATTTGGTCACAGTTTCAACTTAATTAGATTTCCCTTTCAGCATCTTAAACTATTTATGAATTAAATATTTTTGATAACCTTTTTTCCAATGTAATACTTTCTTTTCTCTCTCTCTCTTTTTTTTTTGGTTGAGATAACATTGGTTTGCAACATTGTCTACGATTCGGAGGTATAGATGACACCTTTCATGTGTACATTACCACATCACAACCACAGCCCACTATATACCATTGTGCCCTGGCCACTTCGCCTTCCCCCTTCTCTCTCCCCCTCTGGAGGCCTCAACTCTACAGTGAGATTTCTAGGGTTTGTTGTTGGTTTGATTTCACCAGACGCTTTATTTTGCTCCTCCCTATTCCACTTGTAAGTGAAACCACCCAGTATTTGTCTTTCTTCTGATTTAATCAGCTTAGGATAATCTCTTCCAGTTTCATCTATGTTGTTGCAAAAGTCAACAGTTTATTTTTTAATAGTTGAGTAGCATTACATGACATATACACACTTCATTCTAACCACCCATCTGTCCTTGGGACTTGGGTTGTTTCTGTAACTTGGCTGTTGTAAATAGCACTGATAGCACAGCATTGATCATAGGGAGACACCTGTCCCTGTGGACTAGTGGGTAGGCAGCTAGGGGTAAAACTGCTGGATTATATGATCAGTCTATTTTTAATATATTGAGGAATCAGTCTCCATATTATTTTTCATAGAGGCTGGACCAGTTTACATTCCTGTCAACCATGTAAGAGGGTTCCTTTTTCTCCACAGCCTCACCATTACTGGTCATGTCTGTTTTATTTGTCTTTTAATATGGGTCCTTCTCACAGGTGTGACATATCTCATTGTGGCTTTGATTTATATTTTTCTATGATAAGTTAGGTGAACATTTTTTATGTGCCTGTTAGCTTCTGTGTATCTTCTTTGGAGACATGTCTCTAGCTATTTTGCCCAACTTTTTGATTGGGTGCTTTGTTTTTATTGACTTGCATGAGTTCTTTGTAGATTTTGAATATTAGCACTTTACCAGATGTATGGTGTGCAGATATTTTCTCCCACTCACTAGTTGTCTTTTTGCTTTGTGATAACCTTCTTAAGCATTTCAATTAACTGGCAAACCTTCCCAAATGGTTGCTAATCTCATAAATTGAATTCATTAAACTTATAAATGTGATGAAATTTGGATTTTTTAAATGTTCCAACACTGTATATAAAAGTCATCTTAAAATCACAACCCTGAGTCTGCTACCTAATTAAACATTTATAATTTGGATTTATAAAACTAATCTGGTGAGACAAAATCATTTAAAAATTATAAATACTTAAAATTCTTAACATGAACAATTCCTTAATGTAAAAATATCAACATAATAGCTTTGATATGCTTGAACATTTCTGTACTTAATTCTAAGTCTCTCCATGTTAAAACAGGCTTACTATTGCGAGAATGATTCTTTTATGGCAGGCTGTTGGGGACCACCTTATCCACGGGTTGAGAATTTGGCCCCAGACATTGAATGAGGACAATTCTCAGTACATGCTGTACTCTGTTATTTATAGTCACTGCACCAAATATTCCACACAGGTTGTCTCAGTCCTTTACAGCACAACGAAGGTGCTTCCCAAGCTAAAGTCACACTTGACATTTTCTGTCTTTTCTACCTACTCATGAAAATCTGCAGCTTCCGCCCCAGGCTGTCATTTCATTTGATGGGATTTTATTATTCTTTATCTCTTAAGCTATTTAAATGTATTTCCTTCTAAGTGTAAAGACTTCTGAACTTAACACAACCCTGTGCTTCCCCTGCATGTATTTCCTGTATGATAAGACTACTCATTTAATCGAAATAAAGATGATATCCTTATGAATTCCAGGTCATGCTCATTTTTAAGGTGTTTCAACTAACAGCCCTGAAATGGAATGTCAGTATTTTTAGACATTAATACCTTGAGGTGATGACAATGTAATTTTGCTTATTTAAGCACTTGTGGAAGGAATTAGTAAGACTAAAGCAAACTGTTAAAATGGAGGCAAGAAAGTGCCTCTTATTTGCTTTCTCTCATGAATTGGGGCTATTGTTTTTAATGTTCTAAATAGAGGATTAAAGATTTTAAGAAGCTGGAGATAGAGTCTGAAATAATTTCCCATTTGATGATTTGTGTCTGGATGCAAAGATATATAAGCTCTAAAACATACAGAAATAAGCTTGCCTGATTAACTTAGGGGCATAAGTAACTTAGGATGCAATAACGCTTGCATATTTTTAGAAACTGACCCAGGTTCTCTTTGCCTCTCAGTGTAAGTCAAATTAATTAGCATTGCTTTCAAACAAAATTAAATAATTTCAGTGGAAAGTATTTCAGTATTATAACTATTGCCCAATACAAGCCTTTTGACAATCAGGTTGATTTGTTCTCAGTGTTTATTTTAATTTCCATATCTGTGTTGCATTAACTACTCTCTCTTCCCTCCTACTCTTGGCTTAATTTCTGAGGACTTTTTAAGGTTCAGTTCAGAACTGTTCTCTACTTCATACTGCCCTCTTCTGTCAATAAATTCCTGCAGCATGGAGCTCAGAGTCTGGATTTGCATTCTGTACGAACTTTTAATTGTCTTATACATACATTACTCCTCACTACATTATAGGCATATAGAGAGACCACATATTATAGCATCCAAGGAAACTTTTGCAAACTATGTCATTGTCTTTACATGACTCTGGGACTGTAAAGGGGTGGGGGGCTGAAGCCAAAGACTATATTACAAGTGGTGCCCCTGGAGGGAGTTGTTGAGGATGAATGGCCCCAGGTGAGAAATACAAAAAAGAATCCATGGAGATGGAGTCTCTGATTCGAAATATAAGGGATTGCAGTAAACGCCCCGGGATTCAGTGTTTGGGATTTCAGCATTTTCAGATCTTCATCTATTCTGGGCTCAGCCACTTCTGTCTACACTGTGTTGGTCTTCCAGAAGAAGGACATGAAGGGGATTCCAGGAGCCAACCTCAGGAAAGAAAAGTTGCTTTGCAATTAGCGAGCAACAGAAGCAGTCCCAGCTGTTATGCCATGAAAGGGAAGGTGAAGACCAGGAGGGGGCACCTCTCTGAGCTGCTGAGTGAGGCCTCATGTCAGGTCATCTGGCTGCTGCAGCTGCTGTTTTCAAGTGTTGCTTGTCTTGTGCTGTGCTGGGGTATCTCAACAGCTCTGGTGAACATCTCCTGTTGTGTCTTCTTCTGTCTTTGTGAGTTGGATGCTGACCTGGAGTCTGGCTGCCACATGCTCCAGGCCCTCAGTGGCAAGAAGACACTATCTTGGGAGACTTTGTGCTCAAGACTTTAAGACACTGGATACTGCTTTGGGTGAGGTAAAAGGCCATTTGTGGTCCCAGTTACTCTGTGTTTTTGTTTTTTAAATAATTCCCATTATTGTTGTTCTCTGAACTTGAGTAGTTTTGCAGTTGTGCACATGGGTGAAGAGTGCAGTGACTGGTAAACTATTTGGGCACTGTCCTTGGCCATTTTCAGTGCCCCTTGCTGTCCTGTATCAAGACCAAGCATCACTGACTTTTTCAAGATGTTGCAGTGAATTAGTGACTGAGCCCAGGATGGATCTTGTTTCCTGACACCAGAAGTGGAGGTACTTTCTACTCAAAGATTTTGCTACTGCAGTGAATTGCTAGGTTCGTGTTTAGGTGGATCTGCTTATTTCAAAGACCATCTATTCCCCTACCCTGTTCTTCACATAGTTATTTAGAGCCAAAGACATCAGTTTCTGTTCCAGTATTTTTGCTTATTTGATTCTGGTTAGAAATTATCTTTGTTGGGCCCTCCCTGGTGACACAGGGGCCTAGAGCACAGCACTACAAGCAAGCGGCAACCACTTCAGTGCAAGTTCGATCTCCACCCTGGAGGTGGCCCACATGGCAGGGCAGACCTCTCCTGACCCGCCCTCTGCTCCCCTCAGCAGTGTACTTCCTCAGTCTGCCTGCTCTGCTCCCCACTGTCTCTGGTGAATCATCTCCCCACTTGCGCCAAGGGCCTATACCCCAATTTTGTATGAAGAAATAAATAAAAGAAAAAAAGAAATTGTCAGTTTGGGCTGCTATAATACAAGTAACTTAAGCAGAAAATATTTCTCATAATCCTAGAGACTGGGAAGTCCACGATCAAATGTTCAAAGTTAGGAGAATGGTGCCCATGGGTCTGGATGTGTACTCTGGTTGGCGAATAACAGCCACCACACAAAAGTGAGAGCAAGCAAATGCAGATTTATTGAAGCAAGAGGAAAGAACTGATAGCAGGAGGCGGTTCCAGGGCGGATGCCTGTTTTACCTCAGCCCTTTCTCTGACTATAGACTTTCACACTTCCTGTTGCCCAATGTGCCAGGCTATCAATTAGGCATTGCGTGGCTGGGAAGCTTTGTAGTACTTCTTTTCCTGTTCCCTAATTATCCTTTAACCTGACCTTCTAGCTGATGGTTAGCTCAGCAACATTTCCACAAAACACTTCTATTTTTCTGGGAGCTATTTTGTTCCTATATTGTTTAAAATTGATGTCCCGTGTCTCAGCCTTTTGCATTCCCCAAGTCCTCCTGTTCTCAGTCCCTCTCATCAGTACATCTGGTGTCTGACTACTTGCTTATTGTAGTCTCATATACTAAAGAGACAGATTTTTTCCTCCTGCCTCATGTTATATCGACAGTAATTCTATCAGGAGAGTTATACCCTTATGACTTAGTTATTGCGCAATGGCTTCACCTCCAAATGCTATTACATTAAGGGTTAGGGCTTCAACAAGTGAATTTTAAGGGAACACCAGGACAAGGATAGTCAGACACTCCTTCTTCTGGCATATATCTCTTACACACTCCCCACACACCTAGAAGTGTGCCTAAAATTTATTGCATATCTGATGTGTCATATTATGGAACAGTAACATAGAGTGGAAGATACTCTGTAATGATATAACAGCAGAAAAAACAGTAGCAGTGATGCTACCTTTTAGTGGCAATCATGGAAACAGTTCATTAGCAAAAGAACACGTTTCACATCCTGAAGGAAGCTCCCTTAACCCAAATAACAAGTCAGACCATAAATAATGTTAGAAGTAGAAGTATTCAAAAGTCACCTAGATTGTAATTTACTAACACTTTGTTAGTACTTGACCTATCATTATGGCTTGAATTGCCCTTCCTGCTCTTAAGTGCTAAACTCTTGACCCTACTTGGAAAGGACGTAATTGTAGATATCGTTAGTTAAGTTAAGGTCATATATTAACTTCAATGATGCACTTAGGGACTAGACTGAAACAACAAGAAAAATAAAAACAAAATAAATAAATTCTGTATAGCGAAAAATTATCATTAAAATGAAAGTTACCCATTAAGTGGGAGAAAACGCCTGCCATCATACCTCTGATAAGAATAATATCCAGTGCTTAAAAATAACTCTTACAACTCAACAAAAAAGAAAACAAACAAACAAAAAACAATTAAAAACAGGCAGAAGAACTAAATTGATACTCTCTAACTGACAAAATGAAACCAAAATGAACTCTAGAAATATGACTGCATAAATGAGGCTACTAGAAGGGGAGCGTGGGGGTGGAGATGAATGGGGAAGGTTGGCCCGGTATGTGGTGAGGGTGCTTTAGTGGTGGGTGTGGTGTGATAGAATTCTGAGGAGATACGAATTTTTTCATAGAAGAAATGGGGTGTAGGCCAGAGCTGCAGGGGTTAGAGGATTCATCAGTGCAGAGTGGGCAACAGAACAGGTGAACTTACTTCTGAGGGGAGCAGTGGGTGAAGCAGGATGCTGCACCATGTGGGTCACCTCCTTGGCTGGGGATGGAACTCAGGCTGCAGTGATGATAGCACGAGACATCCTTAGGACACCAGGGAAGCCCCCGAGAAGATGTGACCTTATTTCTCTATATCACATACAATATTGTAGACGAGTGTTACTGTAATGGTCCTAATAATAAAAATTAAGAATTTAAAAAATTAGGTCATACTGGAGTACATTGGGTCCAAATTCATAGGACTCATGTTGTAAACACCATGATGCTACCGAAACCTTGATTTGATTTGAACTTTTTTTTTTTTTTAAACAAATGAGGCAATTTATTAACCCAGCATCTTTCCTTCTAATGCTTCTTGTTGGTAGCTGCCACCAGTCTGGCAATTCTGTCCAGATCTCTCTGTCTCTGAGGTGTCAGTTTTTAGCCCCACCTTGGTCCTTTTCCAGCATTTTCAGCCCCTCCAGGGCTTGGAGGACTCAGTGGGCCACACTCTTGGAGTCTCTGTTGACACGTGGCTGGGTATGATACCGAGCTGCTGACACCCACATAGATCTTGGTCATGGAGCCGACCCCAGCACGACCCTGGAGGTACAGTTGCCCACTGTGGGAGCAGCTCTTGTGTAGAACCAGTTCTCATTGTAGGGAGCGAGCTCTTTATGCTTGTCCAGCTTGACAGTGTCCACCCATTCAGGGACTTTCGGATTCCCGGACTTTTTGAGGAAGGCTGCCAGAGCTCTGCCAAACTCCTGCTTGTTCACGTCTTTTACATTAACTCCAGTCACCGTGTGGCTTCCGCGCTGCCAGCCAGGGGAAAGGGCTTGATTTGAACTTCTCCTCTCCAGAATAGCGAGACAGTCAATTGTTACATAAGCCACTCAATTTGTGGTACTTTGTTAGGAATTCATAGAAAATTAACATATCCAGTAACTTTAGTATTATTTCTAAGCTTTGTTTTAGACTTCAAAATGAGAACTGTATTTGACTTGGAAAATGATATCCTGAAAGCAGGATGGCACATCTGGGATAAAGATACTCTCCCTGGTTTTATCACCAGCCATGAAGTACAATGTACTTACAGAGAAATCTGCTGACAACTCACCTTATAGGTCGATACTGTTTTATGTCCAGGTTGCACTTTCCTTATCTTATATTTTTGGCATTTCAACATTTTTCAGGTTGATAGAGTTTACACTTGTAGAGTAAATCATTTATCAAGTAATGACTTCTGCATTTTATCTTTGTTTTATTATATCTTTTTATATGTCTGATCTCTAACTCGGCCATGAACTCCTTGAGTCACATGCACTATTATTAAGCTATTGAATTTTCTGGGGTATTGTGTCCTGAAAAATGCAAGATGCTTTATTGCAAAATGGCCCCTGGATTAGTCTGGGTTCTCCAGAAAAAGCAGTAATATCTATATCTGTATGCATATATCTTCATATGTTTTTGTTATATATATATATGTAATATGCACACATACACACTTTTCACTGTTATGATGATGATTAAAATATAGTATTTAATATGTCAATCTGACTAGATCATAGTACCTGTGAGTATATATAGAAGTTGATCTGTATAGCTAAGTTGACACATAAAATAAATATCATACCATAGTCATCTACATATATGTTAAATCTCTTTATATTTACACAGAGAGAGACTTTTAAAGTCTCCCTGATTTTTAAGGCTGCCAAGTCCAAAGTCTGAAGGGTAGCCCCTTAAGTTGTCCGATGCTTAATAAAGCTGACTATTAGGCTGGGAAGAGTTGGTGTTACAGATTAAATCCAAAGGCAACCTGCTGGCAGAATCCCTCTTTATTAGTGGAGGTCAGTCTTTTTCTAATAAGGTCTTCACTAATAAAGTGAGAACCAGCCCACATTTTAGAAGGTAATCTGCTTTATTCAAAGTCTATAGATTTTTTAAAAAATGGTTTCACAGAAACATAGCCCAAATAACTGTGTGCAATGGCCTAATCAAGTTTCAACAGGTTAAGTTAAATATTGCAGCCCCCATGAATTCTGTCTCTTTCTATTTCATGCTTTTTTTGTAGCCCCCTTCAATGATTTTGAACTGTTCCTGTGATATTCTTAAATCAATAGAATGTGTTTTAAATGAAATTTACCAGTACAATTCCAGACATTAAGAAATTTTCTAACTTATATTGTTGCTGTCTTGGGAGTCAGTATCCATTTGAAGAAGGCAGGCTAGTTTGCTGGGAAGGCTTCACAGGAAGAAGGACCTTGTGAAGAAAAGTCTGTGAGGTGTAGAGATCTAGCTATTTCCAAACATCTTAATGGACCCCTAAATATGTAAAAAAGGGTCCATCCTGGGTCCTTGAAGCTTCTGTTGAACTTCCAAATGACTCGGCCAAATGAACACGTAGAGCAAAGGCATCCCTGCTAAGGCCTGCCCAAATAACATGATCGTGAGTAAATAAATGGCCTTTGGTGTGGTCTTTTGTGTGACAGTAGGTTACTGATCTTTGCAGCAAAAGTTTCTGTAAAGTCGTTATACTAAAAGGAGAAATTTAGGATCCAGAATATTAGCTTGTGAGAGTATATATCGTAGTGCTGTTTTATGAAGGACTTTGAAAATACCACCTTATCTTGCTCAAGATAAGAATCAGATTTCACACTACTATTTTCAGGATTAATTTTAACATTGTTATCTAGTGTTCTTAATGTAAATTGTGGGTTTACCTTTTATCTGAATCAGTCTTTCTAGAAAGAAAAGAAAATCAAACTATATCCTATACTAAGTTTCTTAACTTAGTCATAGTTGACCATTGATTTACCTCTTTTTCAATGTTGACCAGACAACTGAGTCTCAACATATTTATGCATCAATGTGGGAGTTGTGAATTTGTGGGTCTTCAATGAAGACTATTATGGAAACAGTCATCAACATTAGAAATTTGTTTTCTTTTTGACTTAATTCTAGTGTGGGAATTTATTGTAAATAAAGTGATGAAGAGAATAACAAGTAATTGTAGCAGGAACTTGCAGATCAGGAACTTAGTAGATATCAGGCACTGATATAAGTCATTTACATAGGGAAAGTCATTGATTCTCTGGACTGACCTGAGCTCCACTGATGAGGAACTAGGGCACACACAGCTGGTAAGTGTGGGAGCTAGGCTTCAACCCCCAGCAGTCTCTAGAATCCATGCTCTTTTGACTTCTCAAATATATTTGTATGTAAGAGAAATGTAAAATAAACAGGATTGTACTCATAGAAAACAGGAAATAATCAAATGGCCATAATGGAAACTCTGGTTAAATGTGTGATCATATCCATACAGTTACCATTCTGATGCTTTTATTTATTTAAAAAAATTTTTTAAAGATTTTTTTATACATACAAGAGCTGCGGTGTACGTCAGAGATGCAGGGGTTGAGAAGATTCACCAGAGACAGAGTGGGGAGCAGAACAGGCCAACTGACAAAGTACATTGCTGAGGGGAGCAGCAGGCTGGTCAGGAGAGGTCTGCTGCGCCTTGTGGGTCAGCTCCCTGGCTGGGGATCGAACTCATGCTGCAGTGGCTTCAGAGAGCTTCATATTGTGGTGCTTTAGCTCGTTGCGCCACCAGGGACAGCCCCAATACAAACTTCTAAACAAAAAATCAAGGTGCAAAACAAAATGAAACCCAAGGGGAAGTGTTATTACACATGTGATTTCTTGTTACTTTCTAGCTTATTGCAAATTTGATTCCATTCCCTTAGGGGTTCCTAGAACTGTAGTAACCAAATTTTAGCTGCCATCAAATTGGAGGACTAGTTAAAACACAATTTGTTGGGCTCCAACCCCAGAGATTCATTAGATTTCCTGTTTTGTTTAATAGTTATGGTCTCTTAGAAACATTTATTTTGATGATTGTAGGCGAAAGGGAAGCTATCAGTCCCCCACCCCTCCACCATTAGCATCAATGATTGATGCCTTTCTTAATCTACTGGAACAGACTCTGATTGGAGGTGAACAGTCATTAATACTCCTTTTATTTTTTCAATTGAGGATGTGACAGGTTGGGGAAGAACATGGGTCTCTGGATGGGAGAAGGTTGGAGCTGCAGCTGCAGAGACATCAGCATTATAGAGACCTATGTGGTGGATTTATTTTCTGAGACCATTGCAACAAAGTGTAACACCTGAGAGGCTTGACCAACAGAAAGTTATTGTCCCACGGCGCCCTTGGTATTGTGTCAGAGACTCTTTGTCCCCAATCATGGATTACTGGAGGACAGAACAGGCAGGAATGGCATCGGCGAGCGGAGATTCCTAGAAAAAGGGGGAAAAGGGAAAAAAAGGGGAGCGGGCATGAGGAAGACATGGGAATGGGAGTTGGGTGCAAGTCTTCCTGCTCTCCCTTCAGCAAAGTTTTATTTTATACACTTCAGGCAGGCAGAGGGATGACATTAGCATATGAAATGGGCTGAGATTGTTATAGGGCAGTAAATCTGTTAGAGGACAGGAGGAGAGGGACACCCCTGAAGCCCCAAAACCTGCCTGCTCTAAGTGGGTTTGTTATAGGGCACCTCAATTCAGAGAGGCACCCCTGAAGCCCCAAAACCTGCCTACTCTAAGTGGGTTCTGCCATCCGCCGCAACAAGACAAAACATATAAAGCTTTAATGAAAAGTGACTTTAATACAGTGAATATACAATATGGAACACAAAGAATGTAACTTCTACATCAAACACCTGAAGTTACCCATCCCCTCGTGGGCAAAAGTCAACCCAAAAGGGATTGGCCCAAAGCAAGGCCTGAAAGCCTGCCACAAGACTAAAAAGCACCTTCTGGCCGGGACCCATGGAAAAGGGTCAGAAATGGCCAGACAAATCTGGGAGGAAAAGAGCAAAATCAAAATCAATATAAACACTGCCATAGTCACCTCCCTACAGGTATCTCACCCACATCTGCCTTAACCAGTCCAGGGTCAGGAAACAAGCCCGGTTTCTTCATCTCATGTTTGCTGCTCCATGTGGCTTCCTTAGGTCTCCTTCTCCATCTGCCTTCCTTCTCTCTTCTTCTCTCTCCTTTTTCTCTGCTCAGTCCCACCCTCCTTCTGGGTGGGGCAGGGAACCTGGAACTTCCCTTCTCCTAGGGACCACCCAGTTACAAGATCACAATCACCTTTTTTCTAAGAATAGTCTGGGGTCATTTTGACCTTTAGTTGAGATTATAACATTTTAAAAATCAATCTATCACGGTTAAAACAGGTACATAGATTTACAGTTTAAGACTAATATTACTATATTTACCACAGTGAAGATTAACCAAAATAAAGCCCCTGAAATATTATCTATTACTTAACGACTTTTATTCTATTAGAGACCTCCTGGGGGTAAAGTGAGGGCAGGAAGAGGAAATTTTTTGTCAATTAAATTACAGTAAAGTTTTTTCAAAAACTTGTTAGAGCGGCCCTCCCTGGTGGCACAGTGGGATAAAGCACTGCACTGAGAATCTAAAGCCGCTTCCGCATGAGTTTGATCCCCGCCTGCCCCGGAGGTGACCACATGGCCTGGCAGACCTCTTTCTGACCTGCCCGCTGCTCCCCTCAGCAGTGTACTTTGTCGATCTGCCTGTTCTGTTTCCCACTCTGTCTCTGGTGAAGCCTCTCGCCACCCCTGAGCCTCTGGCCTGTACCCCAGTTCTGTATGAATAAATAAATAAATCTTTAAAAAAAAAAAAGAAAAAGAAAAAAAAAAGAGAAAAACTTGTTAGAAAGTTTAAGTGAGTTTCCTTGAAGTCTAGATGGTAAAAAACCTGATTAGCTCTGAATAGGTGACTTGGGTGAATTCCCATATCTAAAGACTAGATAGTTGAAAGCTTGAGTGGTTATTTAGAAATTGAATAGAAGGCTATGTGAGATAGAGTGATACGATTTGAGTTTTCCTCGGTAGGGCAGTGAGAGAGACTTTGCAATAACAGCCATTTGTTTTTATTAATCAGCCAGTTGTTTAATGACTTTTGACTTCAAGAGGAATTTCTCACCCTGGTGCAGTGTTTGTCAGAGCCAGGTAGCACCTTCTGAGGCTGAGGCAATTGTAAACTGAAGGTTGCTCAGAATATTTTCCTATTATGATTATACAAAAAAGGGAGGTCATAACATAAGTTAGCATGAAAAGTCTTGATTTTTTCAGAGCATTTCCCCTCCATCCATATCGTGTCTGTCGATAGAGGTTGCATATCTTGTGTCAGTATTGGCCCCCACTGCCCAGGGACGGAAGGCTCTGCTCCAGGACTCTCCTTGGGCTGTGGTGGCTGCATCTCACTGTCTCCCCTCTTTGCTTGCCTGTTCTGATAAGGACACCATCATATAGAAAGCCCACTGCAATGACCTCACTTGGACTCGAGTGCCTCTGAATCATCCCGTCTCCAGATAGTCACATTCTGAATACTGGAAGTTAAGACTTTTATGGGGACACACATCAGCCTATTGCAGATGGGTTGTGTTGTGGGGTTTTGGTTCTTTCAGAATCCACCCTGTGCTAGTAAGGCCCGCCGAGCTGCTGCAGCGAAGATACTGGCTTCTTAAAGAAATGCAGGTTCTGAAAGCAGGTGTGGGCAACACAGTTTAACTTCCTGTTGCCCACTGCGCTTTCCCCAGGAAGGGGTTAGGGGCTGGATGCACAGACTCTTATGGAGCCGCCCGGCAGAAGCACAGGAAGCTGAGCTCAGGAGACTTCTGGATCTACCTGTTTTCCCAAAGCCTTTCTCCTCTCTTCTTTTTTGTTTCCTTTCTCTCTTTGTTGCTTGTCTGGACATTTAGACTTTGACCCCATCAATTATTTCCCTGAGCTATCTTCCTCACCCATATCATTTTGTTTTGCTTTCATTCAGTTAAGGATAAGGAAGTTTCAGGCAGAATAATAGACTTCCTTACCAGAGGATTAGGTTTATTAGGTGACTACAATTGTTAGGTGTCTGGTCTGATTAACATCTAAAATCCTAAAGAAGACATTTGTCTCAGAGATCACTAAAAGGAGAAATTTTTATTTTTTAGAATAGTTTCTCATTAAACTTCTTGGCTCAAGACGAAAAGAAGCCAGTCGTTTGTCGCACCAAGTGGATTTGTGGTTTGGCTTCCTTATGGCTTCCCTTCGAGCATGCAACCTCAGGATGCTGCTGGCTGTTGTGTGTGGGCTGCTGACTACTGTCGTTTTGGGACTGAGCATATGGAGGACTGTGGTATACCAGAAAGGTATGTCCTGCTCTGCTGTCAGAGTGCAAGAAGGCACGGAGCCTCCGCCCCTATTAGCAGACAGCTTGAGTTGGCTGAGGGGCCCTTCTAGGTACCACTGAGGAAGTAGAAAAGAAAGGGGGCACTGATAGCTGGCAATCAGTGTGCATATCAGTATGTGGGGAAGGGATGAAAAAGGGTGAGTAGGATAACTAGTGACAAGTTTGAATTGGCCTCTATGCTCTATAATTCTTGACAGAATGGATGGCAACGTAACAAATTAAATCATTGATAACACATTTGGGGTTTGTTTAGCTCAATCCAACAAAGGAAAAATGTCTGGACACACAGATACAGATACACATAATCAAACGTGCAGAAATTTCATTTCTTCAGGAAGGAAGTCAAGGAATAGTCTCACCAAGACTGTAAATAAAAGGTTTGCATACTAAGTCCTCACTTTCTGGGTGTCGAAAATAACTCAAAAATGAAGGTCACTTAAAAAAGATTTTCCTGATTGTTTAACAAATATTTGCTGGCCACCTGCTGTATGGACACTGGGAAAATGGCGGCAGGTGAGAGGAGGCTGTGGTGTATAAAACAAGGTGTTTAAGGAAGAGCCTCAGTTACTCACACTACTTTTGATAATACTAAACCCAGTTCCCTTGGCTGTGGGGATTCTGTGTAAAGGGAGTCACAGTCAGATACAGCGAACACCCCCCCACCCCCCCAACCCCCACCTCCATTTGTGACAAGCAGAAAGCTCAAGAATTCAAGCAGCTAAAAGATAAATAATGACAGCTGAGAGAGGAACATAAGGGTGGTGGTCTCACCCCGAGAAGGTCATAGAAGGGGACAGAGTTTGGGGAGGCAGCAGGGCACCATGCATGGCTGCAAAGGTCCACAAGGACAAGAAGTGTCAAATGTGTTGACTGCTGGTGCATTGCTACCTGAGACCAAGTCTGCTCCCTCTTCTCCCGCCAAAGGACACACTTAGACAACTAGCACGAATCCATTTAACAGAACGAAACAATACCATTTAAACTTGGGAAGGTGTGTTTGTGTTTCTGAAGTAGTTAAATTTTCGACGCAACTATGGCTGAAAACCCCACTTCACAAAAATATGCAGTAATCAGCAGAATCAGACATTTTGTTATTTTGTGCAGAAAAGTTAGGCATTTTGGGAAGACATGTTTGTCTTCAAGTCAGTGAGCTCTAGATTAATAATGTTGATTATATAGAGTAGATTAGTATTCATACTTCAGTTTTAAGGTTTTCTAAAGTCTTCAGCAGGTGACTATAGGTTTTTTACTGTGAAGTAAGCTTCTACTATGTGGTATAAGATACTTCTTCCAGTTTTTGCAAAACTGTGATTTTTTTGCTGCTGATCTTCTAGTACAGCACAGCAAGAGAGACTATATTCAGGCCGCATTTTGCTTGGAGTACTGTTCTTTTTTTAGTATGTATCCTGGTGATAGCCATTACTCTTCTCACGTTTACAAAGCTCCAACATCTACTAGACACCAGATAAACAATGAATGAGTTCATCTCCAGTTTTTCTAAGTGAGAGTTTACAATTTTAAAGTGAAATTTAAAAAATGAATT
>NW_004567104.1:47541307-47543140 GCF_000260355.1 Condylura cristata | reverse complement strand
ATCATTTACCAAGTCTTCAGAATAAGATATTTTGTCAAGTGTAACACTTTCTCTATCCGTGTTTCCAGTAACAAAATGTCCTGTGTACTTGAAATACTTGGTAAAACATTTTGCAATTTCCAAGAGAAGCTCAAAATTTCAAGTGCTTTTTATTATATCATTTGCTTGAACACTCTTCATCCAGAGTTTCATATGGCTATCGCCTTCTTTGATGACTTAGGTCTTGGGTTAAATGTCACCTCCTCAAAAAGATCTTTCCTGTATACCCAGTCTATGGTTATCACCCCGTGCACAAGTACTCTTCCTGACATTTATCACATTGTAATTTCTTATTTGTTGTTTGGTTCACTAGCTCATCATTCCCAGTCCCTGAGTGAATAAGCCCATTAATGACCTTTTTTTGTGTGTGCCTGCAGTACAATTAAATCTTAAGTGCACAGGTGAGGAGCCACAGACAGGCAACCTAGTCCACATTGGGTTGCCTATAACAAGATTATTTTGTGCATGTTTATCTCCACTTCCTGAATTCTATCCTTGAATACATGCCACTGACATAGGTTGGACCTTTGGATTGAAAATCAGCTTATCACACTGAAGGTCTCCAGTTGGCTTAATCATTAAGTTCAATTGACTACTTCAAAACAGAAGCACTTGTAAGAACTGCCATGTCTTGTATTTGTTTTTCAATATTTATGCTATATATTGTGCCATCAGGGGAAAATGCCATTTTAGAAAGTTAAGCAGTGTATGCTAAACATGGACCTTCCATATGACCTAGCAATTCCACTCCTAGGTATCTGTCCAAAAGACACAAAAACACTGATTCAAAAAGATACCTGCACCCCTGTGTTTATTGTTGCTTTATTTCAATTGGAAAGACATGGAAACAGTCCAAATGCCCAAAAGTAGATGACTGGATTAAAAAGATGTGGTACATATACACAATGGAATATTACTCAGCAACTACATGCCTTTTGCAGCAACATGGATGGAGCTGGGAGGGATCATGCTTAGTGAAATAAGCCAGAAAGAATGTTGGCATGATGAGTTGGGTGTGGCTGGCTTATGTTTGTGACCCTCTACCCCTAAATCCCTCCTCTCTGGGGGTCAGGATGAGAGGCTCCCCTGTCTCTGTGTGCTCAGTGGCCTTACTCGTAAGCACAAGTCTCAGGGGATGTGAAGGAGGAGATCAGGTCAGAACTGAGTGCTGTATCTCTCAGGGGGACCCAGCCTGTGTGGGGCACCCCAGCTTCTCAGCAAGGTTTCCCCTTGTTTCTAGGAAGTTGTCTGTGCCAACAGACAACCTCTGTTCCCCTCTCCCCAGGACCTCTGGCTGAGCTGACTAAGCCACCTCTGTTTCATGCTCCAGACCACAGTAACAGGATCCTTCTCCACTTACGTCCTTCTGATGTAGCGGACTGTCATCATGGTCAACCCTGTTAAATCTGTGCTTGCCTCTACTATTTTCTATTGTCCAGGGAATAATCCTGCTCCTATCCATGGGACTATCTCTCTGAATAGTGTCCCTCTGGTTTGCTTCAGGAACTGTAGCCAGTGTGGAGCAGGCCCACTAGTTACCTCTTGTGGGTCCTGTCACATATGTGGCCCTTGACAGGACCTACTCTACTGCTTGCCAGTGGAAGCTTCTTGGTCCTACCCTGGAACTCTCCAGAATCTGTGGGAGCTTACTGTGGTGGGGTTGCTTCTAGAACCTACGCTTGCTGGGGCCTGTGGGGACCTTCTGTGTCAGGACTGCTTGCCACTTCTGCTCTGCTGCTTGCAAGGTCCACCCAACTGTCCGGGCTCACCTTACCCACCTGTTACATGCTTGGC
>NW_004567104.1:47537309-47539887 GCF_000260355.1 Condylura cristata | reverse complement strand
TTTTTACATATAAAAATTAAAGGCCAAAACCCAAAAGGAAAAGCTAGTCTTTCATCTTGTATGCTATTCTGTGATTTCTTTCTTTTTTTATTTTAAGGAACCCTTTCCTCTTCATCAAACATTCCTACATCTTTCTGCAAGAATGGTGGCACCTGGATGAATGGCAGATGTATTTGTCCAGAAGAATGGAAAGGACTGAGATGCACAATCAGTAGGTTACTTGTGATAATACTAGTATATGAAGTTTAGGTGATTCTTGTCAATAAAGATAGTAGCAGATCTTCTTCAAGCTTCTATTATGATTATAATCACAATGGGCATGATGTGATGGATTTAAGATGTGTTTGTTAGCTTAATAGTAAAAGCCAAGTTTTCTTAGTTTTTTTCTCAGGCTGTTTACTTGAATGTTCAATACATTCTACATATTATGTTTCTCAGTAAGCTCACAGCTGCTGTTTCTTCTGACCACAGTATATTAGTGTATTTGCATTAGAATACAGGGAATAAGTGATATATTTTCTCAGATCTTTATATTATGATATGCCATAATACCCCATTTCAAATGTCACAGTTTTTTCATATTTAACTTTTTTGAAGTAAAGATGTATCTTCCTATCCAAGTGTATACTGTAACTTTTTGTCTTCTCTTGAAGAAATGTTACTATAATAGTGATTTGAATTCAGTCAATGCTCCAAGTGATTTGAATTCAATTGAATGAATTAATATGAATTTAATCAAAGTTCTAAGTCACTTGTGATCTGCTATGTTTTTCCCAACACTCTGCACATATCACATTACTTGCTTTGGGTCCAAAGCCCTAGAAATCCATTCCTGTCATTTCCCACAGTCCTAGCAGGCAGCACACCTTATATATATCCCTCAACTTTGGCCATTTCTTCTCTGACCCACATCATCATGATGACCTTTATGCTATGAAAATTAAATATCTTTAATTCTTAAGATTTTATCTAATCTTATATTCTTCTCTTTCTGATATGTTAATGATCATGTCCAGTCTCTGCATCTCTACCATATTATAAATTGTGTACATTTTACTAGAACATGTTATCTAATCTAACATTAAAGACTTAACCAGATGAGAAACTATGAAGTTTGGTGTGTGTGTGTAGAAGGGGGTGCAGTGAGTCCTGTAAGTCTTCTAGTAACCTTCAAGTTACACTGGGTACATTTTTTTTTTTAATGCTTCTGAATTTGTAATTTGAATTTGTAATTTCCTTAAGTTAAAATAACATTGTTTTACATCCTTATTCCTGTCTTGAAAGTATAGGATTTTGAACATTGACTTTTATCTAGTTTGAAAATTTTAAAAGCAACATATAGTTGATGTTGAAATATATATTTTTCATTCCATTATAGTCAATTACTGTGAAAGTGGACCTTATGAAAACTATACATTTAAAAAAATTCCAGTGGGAAGATATGGATATTCCTTGGAAACATGTGGCCCTGACACCCCAAATGGTATGTTTTTCCAAACATCTCACTTAGGGCAAATGAGTCACTGTGCTCGTCCTACCAATCATCCCGCCAACTATTAGTAGACCCTGGGAGACATGTCAAAGAAGATTTGTGGAAGTGTTTGGTTCTCTTTCATGATGCCAGTGTTGCACGTTCAGGGTGCTACCTTACATAGTTCTAATTAAAAAAAAAAAAAAAAAGAAAGAACATTATAATGTGGATCAATTGTACATTCCTTTTAATTTCTCTGACCCCCTCTAAGTTTTCTGTATTTTCCAGAGTTCAGGGAGTTCACTTAGGTTTGAGTTTTGTAATTTGTTTCCTTTTAAAGATTAGTTCAACTATGGCTTTCAGGCTTCATCTTTCTGGTCAGAGGTGCAATTTAGCCTGTCCATAGTTGGTACTCCTTCCTTGGTCATCTTAGATTTTCATCTTAGAACATTCTCTAGTTTCATCATACCTTTCCTGAAACATTATTAATCTTGTTAACATAAAGGCATTCCAAAAAGAAAGCAGGAAATAGGGAAATGTTTTCTATTTCTAATATGCTCCCTGATATCCAGGATGTTGATGATCTATTTGATTTCAATGCCATTTAGGTAATAGCTCCTGAAAGTAGCTCTTAGAAATTCATGAATCCTTTTTCTGAGGGCTTTGAGTTCCTTATTGCATATAACTTCCCCTAAATGTTTTACTTGTCCTTTGTTTGCATTAGCTTTGACCTGACAGTCATCTCTGTTCTCACCTCACCTGGGTTACCATTGATTCCCTGCAGACCTAGTACCAGTCACTTCTAGATTATTTACACAAGTGTTTGGTAGGACTCTGTCAGTAATGGTTATGGAGAAAATTCCACATTTACTTAAATGTGTATGTTAGCAGTTCTTTGAAACACTGAATAAATTATGCACTGCTCTTTCTATAAGCCTGTTTTACTTTTTTCTAAGATATTGTATGTACAAGCATTCCCTTTGCAAGTCTAAGTTAGTTCTGCCCACATATATCAGGCTTACCTAAAGTATTTATGATCTCATTTTTTTTAAAGATTTATTTATTTGTACATACAGAACTGGGGTACAGGCTAGAGGCTCAGGGGTG
>NW_004567104.1:47535740-47537209 GCF_000260355.1 Condylura cristata | reverse complement strand
ACTGCTGAGGGGAGCAGCGGGCGGGTCAGGAGAGGTCTGCCACACCATGTGGTCACCTCCGGGGCAGGCGGAAATCGAACTCATGTGGAAGTGGCTTTAGCTTCTTAGTGCTGTGCTTTAACCCGCTGCGCCACCAGGTAGGGTCCATATGATCTCATTTTTTACATTGGTCCTTCCACCTTTTCAGAAGAAAATGGGGGGGCTTTAACTTTATACTCTATGGCACTTTAATAGATATTATCATCTTAATTTTATATTTTACATGTCTTAAATATTTCATTATAATTTATAAAACAAATACAGTTACTTGCATGTGTACTACTGAATCAGAAAATGTAAAAATGTTAGTATTATACCAACTGAGGGACATCACAGTTATTTGAGATACATTTCTTTTTGGGGACTAAAGAATCACCTTTTTTCATTTGCTTTTTTTTCTGAGCAATTATGAAAATATTTATCATATTTATTTTTGAATTTTAGATTGAATTTATCAAATAATTTTAAAGATAGATTCCAGCTATTGGCAAATTTGCTTTTAGTTTCATATAAATAACTACTTCTAATTATTCAATTTTATGTAGTAAGTGATCAAAATATGTTCCAGTGATTTTGAATAGGTAGATTTTTTACATGTACACAAGAAAATATGCATTTGAAATGTGGCCTCTTAAAAAGGAAAATCCTACTTGTATGTTTGAAGTCTTCATTATGTCATAGAACTGAGATGTAGTCATCATTCAAATTACTTTAAACATCTACTTTGTGTTAGTAGAAACAATCTCTAATTTCAGTGTTTCTAGTTCTCCCACAAGAAGCAGCTGCCCAAAACTCTTTCAGATGAAAGTTCACGTCAGATCAGCTGTCCCTCTAAAGGTAGCCGGAGGTGACTTGATCTGTTAGCAGCCTCTTAAATATTAGTCATAGGCAGATACTGAGGTCGGGAGACCTGGGTGATATCTTAGGAAAAAAGCCCAATGACTCAACAAGCATTTATTGAGACACAACCAAATGTTGAATAGGGGTTATATTAATTACCCAGATTTGGATGAAGAGGAAAGATAAATATATTTTATATCTACAAAAAAAATTTCATATTGTTTCTCATCTCTCAACCTTGTATTCCCTCATCACATTCAGATCATGACTCTTATGTCCCTACTTGTTGGAAGGCAGCTCTTCCTTATATACTGCAAAAGAAGGAAATAGTTGCTTGGTTGTTTGAATTCTGCATTTAAAACTCAAGACACGATGCTGGGGGTAGGATTGTGTGGGTGGTAACAATATCTGAGGGGAGTTTGTATAGTTCTAATACACAATGATGTAAACCAATGTTACTTAAAAAAAAAGATAAATATGGCCCTCCCTGGTGGAGCAGCGGGTTAAAGCACAGCACTGAGAAGCTAAAGCCACTTCCGCATGAGTTCGATCCTGCCTGCCCCGGAGGTGACCACATGGCGAGGCAGACC
>NW_004567104.1:47528087-47534990 GCF_000260355.1 Condylura cristata | reverse complement strand
CTTTAACCCTCTGGGCCACCAGTGAGGGCCCATATGATCTCATTTTTTACTTTGGTCCTTCCACCTTTTCAGAAGATAATGGGGGGGCTTTAACTTTATGCTCTATGGCACTTTAATAGATATTATCATCTTAATTTTATATTGTACATGTCTTAAATATTTCATTATAATTTATGAAGCAAATACAGTTACTTGCATGTGTACTACTGAATCAGAAAATGTAAAAATGTTAGTACTATACCAACTGAGGGACATCACAGTTATTTGTGATACATTTCTTTTTGGGGACTCAAGAATCACCATTTTTCATTTGCTTTTTTTTCCTGAGCAATTGTGAAAATATTTATCATACTTATTTTTGAATTTTAGATTGAATTTATCAAATAATTTTAAAGATAGATTCCAACTATTGGCAAATTTGCTTTTAGTTTCATATAAATAACTACTTCTAATTATTCAATTTTATGTAGCAAGTGATCAAAATATGTTCCAGTGATTTTGAATAGGTAGATTTTTTTTTTACTTGTACAAGGAAAAGATACATTTGAAATGTGGCCTCTTAAAAAGGAAAATCCCACTTGTATGTTTGAAGTCTTCATTACGTCATAGAATTGAGATGTACTTTGAGATTAGTTACTAAAGTAACTCATTCAGGTTACTTTAAACATCTACTTTGTATTAGTAGAAACAATCTCTAATTTCAGTGTTTCTAGTTCTCCCACAAGAAGCAGCTGCCCAAAACTCTTTCAGATGAAAGTTCACGTCGGATAAGCTGTCCCTCTAAAGGTAGCTGGAGGTGACTTGATCTGTTAGAAGCCTCTTAAATATTAGTCATAGGAAGATACTGAGGTTGGGAGACCTGGGTGATATCTTAGGAAAAAAGCACAGTGACAAAACAAGCATTTATTGAGACACAACCAAATGTTGAATAGGGGTTATATTAATTACCCAGATTTGGGTAAAGAGGAAAGATAAATATATTTTATATCTACAAAAAATTTTATATTGTTTCTCATCTCTCAGCCTTGTATTCCCTCATCACATTCAGATCATGACTCTTATGTCCCTACTTGTTGGAAGGCAGCTCTTCCTTATATACTGCAAGGAAGGAAATAGTTGCTTGGTTGTTTGAATTCTACATTTAAAACTCAAGACACGATGCTGAGGGTGGGATTGTGTGTAACAATATCTGAGGGGAGATCCTATAGTTCTAATACACAATGATGTAAACCAGTGTTACTTAAAAAAAAAAAAGATAAATAGCAAAATGAATAAACAAGTAATTGTTAAGACACGTGTATCTGCCTAAAATATTTTTTAAAAATTGAGTGTGATTCAGGCATAGGATCGCATCTCCTCAGATGCATGTCACCAGCCACACCCACCACCAAAGCCCTGTAGTAATGGTCCATTTTTCTGTTGCTATGTGTCAAACCACCCCAAACATAATGGCTTAAAAAAAAAATGATGGTGATTTCTCACAGATTTGTGTGTTGACTGTGGTTAACTGCAGTTGGCTGGTAGGTCTAAGAGGATCTCACACGCCTCGACCCAGTGCTAACTGTTGTGTAAAGGGCCTCGGTTCTCCTCCACATGGCCTTTCATTCTCCAGATGCTTCCTTCTATGACAGTGCTTCCTTCTATGACAGTGTTCCAAGAGGGCAAAATCCAGGATGTCAAGGTTTCATGAAACCTAGATTCTGGAACTCATACAACATCATTTCTACCACGTTTTGACAGCCAATTCAGGATACAAAGGGCAGTCCAAATTCTAGACCCAGATGAGAGGACAGCAAGACAACACTGTGAAAGTAGAGAGGAGGAGGTAGCTGCTGTCTCTGCAAACACTGTATCTCTCTCTGCTTTTTATTAAAGGGGGCAAACCATTGGCAACCTGCCTGTGTGACTATTTGGAAAATGGAATGATTGGACGGAAAAATATGAAAATAGGAAATTGTAGTGAAACTCTGCAAACTCTGGAGGTATGCTGGAGGCCCATCTGCTGGGCAAATGTTAAAGTACTGTCTGTGTGAAGTTTTCTCTTCTTCATATATCTGAGGGTCAATGCAGTGCTTTTACATCTTCCAAATTAGAAAAACAAAAGTCATTGAAGCCATACTTCTTTCTTTCTTTCTTTCTTTTTTTTTAAGATTTATTTATTTGTGCATACAGAACTGGGGTACAGGCCAGAGGTGCAGGGGCGGCGAGAGGCTTCACTAGAGACAGAGTGGGGGGCAGAACAGGCAGATGGACAAAGTACACTGCTGAGGGGAGCAGCGGGCGGGTCAGGAGAGGTCTGCCACACCATGTGGGCTCCTCTGGGGCAGGTGGGAATCGAACTCATGTGGAAGTGGCTTTAGCTTCTCAGTGCTGTGCTTTAACCCACTGAGCCACCAGGGAGGGCCCATACTTATTTCTTAAAGTTGATATGTTTGTGAAAAGAAATAGTAGACATGTTTGGCAAATTTCAGCAAATGATAATCCATTGCACATTTTAAGTGGCCATATCTTTTTAGATCCATGAAGTTTAGAATGGAAATAGATTTCTAACATTTGAGACCAAAAGGAAGGGATGTTGAAGGTCTGCTGCATCGGAATAAAAAGAAAAAACTATGATCAAAGATCTTTTGGAACAGGGAACTCCAGACCCTGAAGCTGGCCTCAGGCTGTCTCCACGAACAGCTAAAATAGTGTATCTGCGCAAACAGTTTTTTATGCAGATGAAGTGCAAACTCATGAAATTTCTAATACCTGGGGCCACCAGGCTGAAAAAGGGGAACTTAGGTGGTCATTCTAGTTGCTGGGCATGTTATGTACATTACTTCAATTGGTTCTCATATAACTTCTATGAGCTAAGAAAAGCTAGTGACATTTACTAATTATTGAGCACTTATTGCAAGCCAAATACTGTGCAGTGCACTTTACACATATAAACTTATATTTAATTTTTTTCCCTGAATATTTATTTATGCATACAGAACTAGGGTACAGGCCAAAGGTGCAGGGGTGGTAAAAGCCTTCACGAGAGACAGAGTGGGGAGCAAAACAGGCAGATCGATGAAGTACACTGCTGAGTGAAACAGCGGGTGGGTCAGGAAAGGTCTGCAGCGCCATGTGGGTCACCTCCGGGGCGGGTATTGAACTCATGCTGATGTAGCTTTAGCTTCTTTGTGCTGTGTTTTAACCCGCACCACCAGGGAGGTCCTATATTTGATTCTCAAAACAACTATATAATTAGGTTTTAATGTACCAATTTTATAGATAAGGAAACAGTGACTTTAAGAGATGAATGTTTTGTCCAGTGAACCATAGCCAAAAATAGTTGAGCTGCTCTTGATTTTAAAGCCCACACTGTACTGGCTCCTTGATCACAGATAGGAAGGAGTGGAGCCGAATGGAGGTAGCTGCCAACCTTATGGTTGTGACAGCTGCACAGATTGGGGAGCAACTCCCCATTCTGGAGCTTGACAAGCCAATTATTAGCTTTAGTTCTATCATTTCTAAGCTGTGTGAACTTTGGGGGGTACTCCTTAATCTCTCAAAACCTTTCAATTGGAATGAGGCTGCCAAACCTCATTGTTTTGCATATTTGATGTGATATCACCTGTACAAATTTAGCACAGTGCCCACCGCATAGCAGGGGCCTGGCTATTGAATAAAAGCATGGTTTGTCACTGCCTACAGAGTTTTGTTTCCAGCTCATCTCCAAGTGACTAGTCTGTGACTATGGTTTCATTTTTGGAATGACGCTGCCATCTAGTGAAAACTAAGTGCCCTCCTCTCTACACAGTGACACCTCATTTACTGAAGACTGTGTGAAATAATAAGTTTTAAACTCACAATTTAGAGCCCAGCTTCTACTGGTATCTGGAAATACCAATAATGGTATCTGATATTGTCTAGGTCAGTGCTTCTCAAACTATCTGTGCCATAAAGCCAATTTAAAACAATTTAAATAAAAAAAATTTACATTTAAATTAAAAATGTAAATTAAATTAAATTTAAACAATTTAAATTAAAAAGCCAATTTAAAAAAATTTAAAACATTTGTCAAAAAACAAAATGAATTATAAAGAAACGAAAGTGGAAAGAGATGGATAAGATAGAAACCTTTTTAAAAAGCTGTTAGATTCGTACATACAATTGTTACATAAGTTTCTGAGCACTTACTCCTAATTTATGTGCTGATCTGGCTGTAGCAGCAGTGCGCCAACTTTGGTCCAAGCAGCACACTTTGAGGAGCACTGATCTAGCTGTGCAATCTGGCAGAGTTAGTCCTGTTGGCAGGCAGTGAAGTCTAGGAAAACCACCAGGCCATATGGATTGTGTTCTTCAGGCAATGAAAGAAACAAACATGAAGAACAAAGTGAATGTGATATTGAAAAGATTGAGCTAAATTACAGCTTATTCACCTGCATTGTTTGTAAAGAATTAGAGTTGTATAAAGTTAGTTGTGTTTTTTAACAGCTACAAGCACAAGATATTTCTGCAAGTACTTCTGAGACTATTTCTACTAATGCCCAGATTTTGACATCTAATGCCAGTAAATTAACTCCAGATAACATCACTTCTGCTGCGAATGTGGCCACAAAGATCATCACTTCTGAAAAAGCTTCATCCAAGGTAAAACTTACATGATTTGATAAAAGGGGAGGAAAAGAAAAAAAGAAAAGCATCCCAAAGTTCCCTATTCATTCTTGGGTATGAGTGGAGGTTCTGTGAATGACCTTGCTGGGAGGTCAAAGTCAGAGACAGAAGTCTCCAAATTGGCCAAGGCTCTATTTTTTTTTTTTTTTTACTGTGACTTACCTCTATTTTTTTCTTTGCCTTTTTAGGTATGCCAAAAAACCTAAGTCATTTTGAAAAATATATCACTAGATTACCATATCAGTGGCACTACTTATACCATAATAATTCATAATGATGTATAGTACTTATTTTCCATGATGACATATGCTTTCTTCCTCACAGGCACGACAAACTGCTGTAGTAACAGTAAGTCAACTTCTAGATGCCAGTGAAGATGTTTTTCAAGAAGCTGCTACTCTCGATAACCAAACAGCCTTTGCAAAGTAAGCATAATTTCAATTTGGAAAGAAAATCTGACAAAGTGCCATTCACTTTCCCAAGTCAAGACATTAACAATGGTCTTTAATGATTGCACTAACTGGTTGATTCCTTTGGAAACCAGACTAAAGTTTTGGTTTTCCAACTAATCTTCAGTTATTATAGGCAGTTGTAATTCCTGGTTCTGGGTCATGTCCTGGGAGAAAAAGATTAACTGGAATGATGTAGAATAGAACTTGTTTTTCTCACCTTAGTGTGGACTTGCCAGTGGACACCACCATACAATTGAGCAATTTTAGCTCCTGCAATGTACAGAATAGCAAATAACAGCTTAACTTTGTAGGGAAGGTTTTCAGTCCATCACCTACAATTCAGCTCTCCCCAAGATCATGTTGTAATTTGATCAAACTTTCTTTAGCTTTCCCAAAGTTACAGTGAAAAAATATGAATCTGACTCTACATGCCTTCTTTGTTCTTGACTCCTATGCCCTGGATTACTTTGATTGTATATTTATACTAAAACTCATGGTTTCAATTCATAGACAGTCTTTCACTGGGATTCACTGTGCTTTTATATTATGTGGATTTACCTTTTTTTTTAAAGCTATTTGATAAAATTTTATTTTTACTTTTTTAAAGTAGTACAATAATTTTTATTACATCATTTTGTGCCTTTTTCCATCTCAGTGTAATACCAGTGGGCTTCCTACCACCAATTCACCCATGTGCCATCATCATAGTCCAGTGCACTTTCCTCCTCACTCCCATTTTTTATCCCATTTCCCATTCCACCCCTGTAAAATGTCTCTGGTATATAGTTGTTCATTATTATTATTTTCTCCCCTTGTCCTTTATACTCCTGCTATGAATGAAACCATCTGGTATTTTTCCTTTTCTTTCTTGCTTATTTCACTAAGCACAATCCCTTCCAGGTCCATCCATGTTGCTGCAAAAGGCATGTGTTTATTTTTTTTGGTTGCTGAGTAATATTCCACTTTGTATATGTACCACATCTTTTTAATCCAGTCATCTACTTTTGGGCATTTGGATTGTTTCCACGTCTTTCCTATTATAAATAAAGCAGCAATAAATATGGGGGTGCAGGTGTCTTTTTGAATCAGTTTTTTTTGTGTGTGTCTTTTGGGTAGAAACCTAGGAGTTGGATTGCTGGGTCATATGGAGGTTCCTTTTTTTAGCAGTTTGAGAAACCTCCAAACATTAACTGGAATATTTTATGACTTAAAATTTCAGAAGGATCCTGGACCCTTTTCAAAGCATTATGAACACTCACTCCCTTATAGCTTCTTTTTTAAAATGTTCGATTTATTTTATTTAGATTCTACAGGTTTTCTTTTTATTGAGGTAAGATTGGTTTGCAACATTGTATATGATTAAGGGGAATGGATTCACAGCTTTCAGATAGGTGTTACTTGCTCTACATCTGGCATCAAAACACCCCACACCTTTATCATAGACCATTGTGCTCCCTCCCTTTTTTGTTTAACTCACAAGAGATGTTTTGGACCCTGGGGGTTTGGGTGAGAGAAGGGAGTTGGGTAAGTAGAACTTGACTTTTCCTTCTGGAGGTTCACGGAGCACATGCCCATAATGGTGGTAACAACGGCATCTTTTTCATGATGAACAGCACAATAAAGAGTATTTCTGTAGAGATATCTGTCATTCTAGAGTTCTAGTTTCCTGACTTCTATGTCCCTTCATTGGGGACTGTGCATCAGAGCCTTAAAAAAAAAACAAGTCTGGTAAACTGGGAAGCTACATGCAAAAAAATGAAACTAGATCACTGCCTCACTCCAGTCACAAAAATCAACTCGAAGT
>NW_004567104.1:47520442-47527052 GCF_000260355.1 Condylura cristata | reverse complement strand
TGCACGGGACTATGGTGGTGGCACAGGGGTGATTTGGTGATGGGAAACCCGCGGGGATTACAATCGAGATGGAAAAAAAAAATGTGCAAAATGATGTAAAAATAAACTTTGTAATAAAAGAAAAACAAGTCTGGTAAAGAAAAATTATTTGGTGTGATTTGACCCTTTTGTAGTGATTGCATGATTCTGTGGCTGAAATGTGTAAAAAAACACATCTCTGATTTCATAATTAACATTGATTTGTTTTATTCTTTTTAGACTGATTAAGATAATGGAGAATTATTCCACTTCTTTGGGCGGAGAGTCAGTAGTGGAACCTAATATAGCCATACAGTCTGTTAAGTTCTCTGGAAAAGACTCAAAGACTAATACTGCTCTCTTTTCTATAATGAAAGGTAAGATGTTTGTCTTATGTGCTTGTAATAGCAGTGAGCATTCCTTACCCAACCTTAAAGAATGCTCTATTCATAAAATTACTTTTCAAATTCTTTTCTTTTCACAGGATCCAGTAAGTTTTTTGATTCTAGCTCCATATCTGTAGAAGAAAATGTGCACAACTATACTATGAAAGAACAGCTTGAACTTCAGATCTTGCTCAGTACTTCCAACAGTACGTCTCAAACTTTGTTAGTTTACAAAATGCACTCAAATTCAAAGAATTAATAATGTCCACTGAGACAGAAATGTTGCTGATATACTTAGTGTCACACTGAATTAGTTTGAGCTCTGACAGGTTAGGATAATCTCTACTATTCCAAGTCATAGTGATGATTTTATTTTTTTCCTCAAAAGTCCTTTGCAGGTGGCAGGATTAGCAAAATATGTGGCCAGAGCAAATGGGAACACAGTTCCACGGAGTGCAGATCCAGAAACAACATTTACCGTTTTTTCTCTTTCAGAACCATTGTGAATTAGTTTTAATAAAATATGTATTTTCTGGCATTGGATGTTTCTATTTGAGAAAAACACTAGAAGTAGATATATGTTTGGTTTGCTTATTATTGTCACATCTGCACTTCAAAACTGACCACAAGCAAAGGTTATGCATTTTTTTAAAAAGATTTATTTATTTATTCATACAGAACTGGGGTACAGGCCAGAGATGCGGAGGGTGAGAGGATTCATCAGAGACAGAGTGGGGCTCAGAACAGGCAGATCGACGAAGTACACTGCTGAGGGGAGCAGCAGGCGGGTCAGGAGAGGTCTGCCACGCCATGTGGATCTCCTCCGGGGCAGGCGGGGATCGAACTCATGAGGAAGTGGCTTAAGCTTCTTAGTGTAGTGCTTTAACCTGCTGTGCCACCAGGGAGGGCCCTGATCTGTGAGCATTTTTAAAATCTTCTTCGATTGGAGAATTGCATTAAGACTATATGTCATTTTAGCTAAGATTGAACATTTGCGTTTATTGATTCTGCCCATATAGAACATGAAACATTCTTCTGTGTTCTCATGTTGTAATCCAAGTTCTTTAACCTCTTTTTTTTTTAAGATTTATTTATTTATGCATACAGAACTGGGGTACAGGCCAGAGGTATGGGGTCAAGAGAATTTACTGGAGACAGAGTGGGGGGCAGAACAGGCAGATTGCCAAAGTACACTGAGGGGAGCAGAGTGCGCATCAGAAGAGGTCTGCCATGCCATGTGGGTCAGCTCCCTGGCCGGGGATTGAACTTTTATTGTTTTGGCTTAGAAGAGCTTCATAATGTGGTGCTTTAACCTGTTGTGCCTATAGGGAGAGCCCATAACCTCTTTTTCACTTTTTTATGTATATAAGAACTGAGGTATGGACCAGAAGTGTGGGGTGAGAGGATTCACCAGGGACAGAGTGGGGAGCAGAACAGTCAGACTGACTGAAATACACTGCTGAGGGGAGCATCGGGTGGGTCAGGAGAGGTCTGCTGTGCCATGTGACTATCTCCCTGACCAAGGATCAATCTTATGTTGTAGTGACTGTATATAGTTTCATAGTCTTGAGACATAACACTGGGCACCACCAGGGAGACCCTCATTTAATAACCTCATATTTCTCATGTGAAGGTCTTTTACTTTTTTATGCTAGGAAACTTTCAAGATGCTTAATTTTTTGGAAGCAATTAGAAAATGAAGTTTTTTTTTAATTTCCTTTGAAATGTATTGATCTTGGCCAGCTTCTTGGCTTTAATGTCTCATGTTCATGATACTCTAGGTAATTTTTCAATCCTAGATGCAGTACTAGGCATAGATAGTAGTTGAGAGAGATCACAGGTTGAGAGTTTTTTTTTTAAAGGTTTATTTATTTGTGCATACAGAACTGGGGTACAGGCCAGAGGGCAGGGGTGGTGAAAGGATTCACCAGAGACAGAGTGGGGAGCAGAACAGGTAGATGTACTGAAACACACTGCAGAGGGGAGCAGTGAGTGGGTCAGGAGAGGTCTACTATGCCATGTGCGTCACCTTCAGGGCAGGCGGGGATCGAACTCATGTGGACGTATTTTTAGCTTCTCAGTACTGTGCTTTTAACCCATTGCACCACCAGAGAAGGCCCCTGGGAGTTTTATTTTTTTACCGTCTTCTCCTGGGGTATCAGTTGTTGTATTAATAGGTGCTTGAAGTCTCGTTTATGCAGTGTTCATTTGTTGTTTTGGTTTTAGCCCTGGGATGGGAGGTGGTAGATATTTTGAATATCCCAATCTTGGTTTAAAATAGAAGCCTCCTCTATAAGGAGATCATGACGAGTTGACCTGTCTCTTTTCACCTGTTCAGGCTCTAGCTGTTCTTCATTGAGAATCTCAGGCTGAAGCCAGCAATCCTTGCTCTGTCCCCCCCACCAGCCTCCTAAGCTCTCTGCCTTGGGCACTGTTATCCAGTGCAGTGCCAGGTCTCAAGAGTTCCCAGTATTGTGTGTGTTCTGAGCCAACCATTGTAAAGGGTTATGCACAGCTGCCACCCCTCTCTCTTGTTGGTTGTATTCTCTGGCCTTACTATAAACATAGTTCACTTAAAAAATTTCCTACCTGGGCCCTCCCTGGTGGTGCAGCGAGTTAAAGCACAGTATTATGTAGCTGTCCACAGCCACTGCGCATGAGTTTGATTCCTGGCTGGGGGTGTGACCCACATGACAGCCTATTGCTTGACCCGCCTATTGCTCCCCTCAACAGTGTACGTCTTCACTCGCCTGTTCTGCTTCCCGCTATGTCTCTTTGCCAACTCCTCACCTCTGGCCTGTACCCCAGTTCTTGTATGCATAAAGAAATAAATCTTTAAAAAAATTTTTGTCCTACCTCTTTCCTACCTACTGCTGCTCCTGCTGTGTGCTGTGCTCAGACATTTGTCTGTCTCTCTTTTACAGCAATCTAGCTGTAAATATAAGGATATGGCAAGTTAGGAATCTTCACTCTGCCGCCATCTTGCTGGATTCCTCAGTTTCTCCTTGTTGAATTCTGTGTGTTTCTCATCTAGATTTTTGTTCTTGCGGCTACCATGAGACTTTCATAAAACGTTCACATCTAAGATAGACTTGTTTGTATTGGTATCATTTTGTATTCATTTATCTATACAGATTTTATCCTTTTAAGTATAAAATGGAATAATTTGAGAAAAAAAAACAAAAGAACCCTAAGGGGCAAGATGAAAAGGATGCTGTCCTTTCTGAGCCCATTATATTGGCTTCCTATGTTTTCCTGTAATTTGTTAATCTCCTTGTGATAGTCACTTGAAGTATCTGTTAGGTCACAAAATTCTGTATATTTATTTTTGATTACTGAGGTTTATCATTCTCTTTGTGACTCCATGTCGTGGGATTTTAGCTCTGTGGATGTGCCCTTCCTCACAAGGGATTATTGAACAGATGCCTGTCGTTTTCTTTCCAGTAGGTGGTGGTGTGGCTTTAGCTTTCAGATTCTGTTTTCTAGTCAACGTTTTGGGCCTTGGTTGGGGAGGTCAGAAAGGGAGGAGGAACCTTGCTGTGGCAAATAGGCACACAGCCACTTTGTTGCCCTTTTCCTGCATTGAGTTTTGGCCCTGGCACACAGCCTTTTCCTGCATTGGGTTTCGGCCCTGGCACACAGCCTTTTCCTTGCTCCCCATCTCAGGCTGCAGGTCGAGGTGGCTGGTGGCCTATTTGACTTTAACCACAGTCTTCCTTAGCATGGGAGGGAACAGAAAAAAGATTGCCACTGCTTCCCTGGGTAAACTTTCTGACTTCTTCTTAGCCCATGTAGTGAACCCTTTCTCCCCAGAGCGGTTCACTGGGGCTTAGCTATATGTGTCCATACCTGATCTGAAGGTAGTTCTGCCAATCCCACTCTTTCCTTTACCCCAACTTCATTCACCACATCTGTGAACTCATCTCCACTCACCATCAGATGCATAGACATGTAGGATTCTCTGATGTCTTTGGTTGATGAACAGAGGAGTTTTGTTTGAATTTTGAAGGTTCTATTGGCTGTAGGTTAAAAGGAAGAACTTGAGGTAGCGTCTCACTCCATTTTGATACCGAGGTCACTCTCAAGCTTCTGACAAATTTGATCAAGAAAAGAGAGAAAGAGATTATAAAATTTTAAAATATCAAGGAGGTATATCTAGAAATATGGAGATTTTCCAGAATTACATGGTAATGGTAAGCATAATTTCTTGTGATGAGTCCGTATAGTAAGATGAAATGATTTTCTAGTAAATGATCAAAATTTATTGGAATGCTTTTTGTTTTTTCCCTCACAGGAAGTGCCACAGGATGTGGCTTTGTAGTGTATCAAAACAACAAGTTTTTCCAATCAAAAACTTTTACAACTTATTCAAATTTTAGTCAAAAAATAATCTCTGGTAAAACTGGACAAAATGGAACAATTAATACCTTTGTCAAAAATGATCAGAGCACTTTTGTTAAAATGGCCATTAACCCAGAGGTGAGTTTTCCCCTTAAAAGAAATAAAAGTCCAGTCAACTTCTGATTTCAAAACAGGGATAGTTGGACAAAAGAAACCCATAAAGAAGATCCTTGAAAAATCTTTGAAAATATTCATTTAATCCTTCCCCACCCAGATTTTGTAGAAAATTAATTCAAATTAAATAATGTGAATTTTGTATTGCTTTCCCTCCCCAATCTGTTATGTTTAGTACATGTCTAATTGATTTCTTATCCTATCTGATTTTTTCCTACCCAATTAATTCTTAAAGTAACAGTTGCCACTTTCATTAATTCACAGTTCAACTCCAATGTATTACAAATCCATTCCTTTGCTTGCGTCTACTGGAATACTGACTTCAACGATTGGGACACAGATGGCTGTTATAAAGAAAGTGCCGATGGTGAAAAGCCGCTGCGATGCCGCTGCGATCACACTACTAATTTTGCCGTATTAATGGTAAGATCATGCACAGTAATGTTTTCCCAGATAGAATATTCCTTATTCATCATTCCAGTATGTTCTAGCTGGAGATAAATTTGAGATTTAGTTTAAAAGTCAACTTGGGTTCAATGAAGTAAAAACAACCACCACCAGGAAATAAAATGATAGGATTAAAAAGAAGAGGACAACTAAAGACAAGTGGAATGCAGTTTTTTGCAGTGTGGTCTCAAGATAGGTGAGTTCATCTCTAATTTAACAAGAAGGGAAACCATGTGCAAAAGAGGAGCTGACAGACTCCCTTTTTAATGCACATGTTGTGAAACATGAAGTTGCAACAGTCAGAGGTAAGGGCTGTGTAGGTGTATGTTAGAGACAGGTTCAATATAAACTTAGTTGTGGGTGGGCAAATTAAAAAATTACCAAAGACGTTTTCCTTTGGAATAATCTTAGTCACCAAACTTATAGTGAAAAAGATGAGAAAACGTTCTTGAATTCAGTTAATGTACTCTGCTGTTCTTGTCTGAATGACCTTCAAATCCTAAACTGCCTTGAGGAAATAACTGAAAACCTTAGTGCAGAAGTGCAGCTGCTATGGCATACAAGAGGGGTAACCCTCCAGGGTGGCGCAAGGGGTTAAGGGGTTAAAGCATTAAAGCCCAGCACTGCAAGTAGCCACCTCAGTGTGAGTTCCATCTGCATGGCCATCCGCATGGCCTGCAGACCTCTCCTGACCCACCCACTACTCCCCTCAGCAGTGTACTTCTTCAGTCTGCCTGTCCTGTTCCCCACTCTGTCTCTGGTGAATTAATTCTCTCACTGCCCCTGCACCTCTGGCCTGCACCCCAGTTCTGTATGCATAAATAAAACTTTATTAAAAAAGAAGAGAGGTTTTCCCTTCTAGGTCCAGGATCATATTCTGAGGAGACAATAACATAAACAAAAATGTTTATCTTATTATTTTTTATTCTTGAATGAATATTTTTATATGCAGTGGAATGGGGGAAGATAGTGTCTTACTAAGGGGCTATTAGTACAATAAATCTCCCTTAGAAAAGAAAATATTTTAATTCTCCAGTAGTTCTGATATTACAGGGCAGGGAGAAAAGGACACAGCTGAACCCCCAAACCTGCCTGCTCTAAATAGGTTCTGCCATCTGCTGTATCAAGACAAAACATATAAGACCATTAATGGAAAGGAACTTTAATACAGTCAATCTGCAACACAGAAAACACAAAGAATATAGTTTCCAAATCAAACAGCCAAAGTTACCCATCCCCTCGTG
>NW_004567104.1:47518183-47520132 GCF_000260355.1 Condylura cristata | reverse complement strand
TCCTCTCTTCTCTCCTTAGCTCCACCCTTCTCTTGGCTGGGGCAGGGAACCTGAACCTCCCCTTTTCTTGGGGCCCACCCTATTATATTATAGTCATGTTTGGAGAGCACGTGGAGATCAGAGCATTCTGGTACAACATAAACTATCCAATTTAGGACACTTGCTTTATAAACTTTTTAGATAGTAATAGTTTTCTTATCTTAATGACCAAGTCTTCCTATTTTAATTGATTTTAATTATTTTCTAACTATTGTAGAAATCTGCTTTCTCCATTATAAAACACCAAAGAAAAATTTAACATTTTATATCTTTCTTTTTTAAGATATTTATTTATGCATACAAGAACTGGGGTACAGGCCAGAGGTGCAGGGGCAGTGAGAAGATTCTCCAGAAACAGAGTGGGAGCAGAACAGGCAGATCAACTAAAACACACTGGGGACAGTGGGTGAGACAGGAGAGGTCTGCTGTGCCATGTGGGTCACCTCCCTGGTGGGTATTGAGCTCATGCTGCAGTGGCTGCAGATAGCATCATAGTGTTTTGCTTTAACCCGTTGTGACAAAGAGAGCCCACTCTTCCAGATTTCTAAGAACACATACTGACATGAAAAATATACTTTTCTGTGACTGTACACTAAAATACTGAAAAGATGTAGATATACTCCATTAAAATGCTACCTCCTTTCCAAATATATTAACCAGTAATATGAGCACTCTCCATATCCATAAAAATATTTTTGCAACTTTATTTTTAGTTCATCAGCTTAGATATACAGATTTCCCCTTGGATTATAGTTACAAATAAATATAATGTAATTGATAAATGGGAAAAAAACTAGTCAATTTAGATCTAAGCAAAACAACTTAAATATTGATCATTAAGGAAAAATATATTTTTCTAACTGTTCTCAAGCCTCTACTTCAGTTAAAGGGTTTAGAAATATGGAGTTGATTAATTTTCTCTTAAATATATTAAGTTGTGTAAAAAGAAGAGCTATTTGACAACTACCTGGTTATTTTGACCAATGATGTTGACTTTCATAGCCATTTCAGAAATATGAGTCTTGCCTTATTTTCCAGAGTTTCAAAAAGAAATATGTTTATCTTGAGCCACTAGACAAATTATCCACTGCCGGATGTGCGCTGTCCATTGCTGGTCTGCTTCTCACAATCATATTTCAGATTTTCACCAGGTAAGAAGGGAAGTAGGCCTTTCTCAGGAGAGAAATTACGATCCTGAGTTATTTCTTCTGGGTGTAGTCTTTTTTAACTAGAATGGAATTTGTGTTTGGTTTAAAATGTTCATTTTATAGAAGAGGACACACAGTCCTGAGCAGGTCAAAGAATAAACACAGATTTGAGCAGGTCAAATCTGTCAAACACAAACTGGCCAGTACCATTATGTACCACGTAATCACAAGCTCGTCACAGTTCCTGTGTGTTGAATAGATCATAACTCTCAACTTGCATCTGTAAAAGAAACATTGCTAAACAACTTTTTAAAATTATAATTTTATTATTTTTTAAAAGATTTATTTTTCCTGTTCTTATTTTTAAAATTTTGATTATAATAGTTTATTTTGACATCATTTTGTGCCTTTTCCCATCTCAGTTGTAATTCCTATGGACTTCCCATCACCAATTCACCCATGTGCCATCACCATAGTCCAGTGCACATCTCCCCCAATTTTTGATCCCATTCCCCACTCCACCGCCATAAAATGTCTCTGGTATATAGTTATTCATTGTTATTATTATTATTTCCCCCCTGCTCCCTCTGCTATGAGTGAAACCATCTGGTATTTTTCTTTTCCTTTCTGGCTTATTACATTAAGCATGATCCCTTCCAGCTCCATCTATGTTGCTGCAGAAGGCATGAGTTTATCTTTCTTGATTGCTGAGTAATATTGCATCGTGTATATGTACCACATCTTTTTAATCCAGTCATCTAC
>NW_004567104.1:47506239-47517363 GCF_000260355.1 Condylura cristata | reverse complement strand
CTTCCCTAATTTTGTTGTTGCTGTTTTTGTTTTGTTTTCACTGCTCCAGGGCTAAGCATAATGTCTGGCCCATAGGAGAGGGATATCTATAGTATTAGTATGTTTCTTGCATTCTTATGTGATTCCATGAAAATCAAGATATCTGAAGATGAACTTCATTTATCCTTTAGAATTATTTTGCCCTACTAAATTCTTTCACTATTGTTTACTCAGATGTGAATACTCAGAATTTTTTATTGTAAAGGTATTGTTTAAAAACATTCCTGAAGCTTTACTTACTTTGAAAATTGAAAAGCCTATAGAAAAGTTGAAAGAGAGCACTGAATTTCTAGATACACTTCATCTAAATTCACCAATTATTAATACTTTCTTTTTTCTTCTTCTACTTTCTTCATGAAAATAGTAGGCATCATGATTGTAATCTCACAGTTCTTCAGACTTGTTGCTCCTAAAAGCATGGACATTCTCTTGTACAGATTAATACTCCTTACTCAGGAAATTTAGCCCATGAAAAATTGACATTCATAAAATGTTTCTGAGTTAATATATAATCCGGACTCAAATTTTTCCGTTTATCCCAGTAACTTTTTCCCCTTCAGTTCTTTGTGTTGTCATGTTTCTTTAGTCTCCATTAGCCTAGAGCAATTCCTATCCTAGCTTTTTTTGTTTTTTATGAAACCTTTGAAATGTCTAGGTGAGTTATTTTGTAGAAGTAAAAGATTCTACAATTAAGGGTTTGTCAGAATACTAAATCTTTTTTTTTAAATCTTTTTTAGCATGATCCAACAAAGAGTGCATATCAGCTTGTCCCATGATTAATTTCATTTCTTATGAAAGTGATATCTGTGATGTTTCTGCAATATAAAGTCTTCTTTTTCCCCTTGTACATAGCAATCCTTGGGGTAATACTTTTGAGACTGTGACTACCCTGTTCGCCAACTTGTACTCAGTGGTTTCAGGATCCACCAATCATCTTTACCAGAATATATTTTTACATTAGAGGCTGAAAATGATAACTTTATAATCTATCTTTTATAATAATTTTATAATCTGTTCTTTCTATAGTTAGTTGTGTTTTTTTTGTAAAGATGTGTACTCTCCAGTGTAAGCAGAGGGAGTTCATTCATGCCCCTATCAGTGTAAAATCCCTTCCGTATTGCAGGAGCAGTGAAAAGATCCTGACACATCTTTCATGTTCTCTGCCTTAGTCATACAACCAGTTATTTGTGTAGAACCAAATTCTTTCATTTTTTTTTTTAGCAAAATTGTTTTTGATTCTTCTTTACCTTTCATACCTAATGAGTATCCTTCTATTCAGTAAAATTTTTTTACATTAAGTGCTTACTATGGACCAAACACTATGTGAGGGCTGAATATAAACTATGAACAAGGGTGGTTACATTCCCATCTCGTGTCTCAGAGGGAAAACAAATACACACATATATGCATGTGTGTGTGTGTGTGTGTGTGCTAAGTATCTTGAAGGGAAATTACATGCTGTGTAATTACATGTCTGTCGTGCAAAATGAAGTGGCTTTTATGTTTGAATCTTTCTCCCTCTCCACAGACTTTCAGAACATTTCCATGTGGTTTCTTCAGTGGGGTAGCTGGACTTTCTAGTGTTCACTCAGAATTCCCAGAAGTACAAAAGGGAAAGCTTGTTACAGTTTTCAGGGATCCTTCAGCTCTTTGCCACTTAGGCACCTCTTAGAACCTTTCCTCCATAAAAGAAAAATTCAAATTTATATTTTATGACTGCATTAATATAAAGATGAATATATTAGTGTTAGAAGCTAATTTTTCCTTTGCTATGGAAATTTATTTTTCCTGGTTTTTAAAGGAATTATAACACTGTTATGGGCCATGGAAATATTGTGGACCCAATGTCACACATTCTGTTGTGTTCCTAGTTAAATCAAGTCACAAGTGAGCCCTGGAAGGCGACTACATAAGCCAGGAAGTACAGTTCACTGGAAAATAGTTATTACCTTTGATTATACTACAGTTTCAGGAAAGAATGTATTAACCTACTGTCTTACTTTGTATGGAGCGTGTACAGGATCTTTGTTCTCACATAGCTTGATTAGGGTTTATTTTTTGCAGTTGTTGTGCTTGTTTTTTAAATGGTATTTACTTTTTTTTTTTTTTAGGAACGTCAGGAAAACCTCAGTAACCTGGGTGGTGGTCAGTTTGTGTACTTCAATGCTGATTTTCAACCTCCTCTTTGTGTTTGGAATTGAAAACTCCAATAAGCCCTCAAAGGCAGATGGTGCTGAGAGAAAAAATGACATGCAGAACGAAGTGCCTCAATCAGACCTTATAGAAGCCAAATCCAACCCCACATGCACTGTAATCGCGGCTTTGCTGCACTATTTTCTGTTAGTGACATTTACCTGGTCTGGTATCAGCGCCACACAACTCTATTACCTTCTAATTAGGACCATGAAGCCTCTTCCTCGAAATTTCATTCTTGTTATCTCTTTAGTTGGGTGGGGTAAGTGTTTACATCTCTACTTACTTAGGAAATTAATTTTGTAGTTATCCTTTAACTCGAACAAGCACCTATGGAAGGTCTCATAGTACATGGAAAATCCAATAAAAATTAAGAGTGCCTTCTGATTAGTAGGTCATATTTCTGGGAGGCAGATAGATATAATGAAGGCAGCTGTCCTATACTCTAGGATTATTTATAACAAACTTTAGGATGTTAATTTCCTTTACCATCGCCATTTATTTGATTTGTGATTTTATACCACACATAACTTCCTAGGTACTTTAAAAGAAATTCTTCAAAAAAGACATTCATTGTGACTCTTTATGAAAACTATTTTGAAAACTGTGTGGGGTTCCAGCAAAAGAGAATTGTTTTAGGGATATCTAAATCTAAATATATTCAAGTGAAAGAGAAATTAGGCATCTTAAGAATGGAAATTGTGGTAAGAGTCACTAAGAAATCTGAAATAGTACAGTACTGGCATGAAAGCCAGCACTTAAGTGGAAAGAACACCTAGCAGAGGAACACTGTCCACTGTTGACCAACATTTGTAAGATATTTCGCACATTGGAAGAGACAATACATCCTCAAAAGGGTCAGATGCATAATTCATTCATGGTCTTTTATAATTAATCCCAGTGTGGGGTGAATTATTAATTCTTTGCCTCTCTTTATCACAGGGGTCCCAGCTATAGTGGTGGCTGTGACAGTAGGAACTACTTATGCTCTGGCTAAGGAGAAGTCAAATTGGGAGATAAACTACCGTCAAGAGCCATTGTGAGTTTATATTTTTTAACTGTCCATGTCTTTGACAGAGCAGTGTAACTACTTAGTGATGTTGAGTCCAAGAATCACTGTATACATCTCATTTTATAAATACAATATTAAATGAGTATTTCAAATTCTCAGAGAACATTACATATTTAAAATACATTAAATTTTTTAATTAACAGGTTTTATCTTTTATTACATTTTACAAATTTTAATTATTTTAAATATTAACAATAAAATTTCAGCATCCAAATTTTAGCAATTTGAGTATAGGGATAGTAATTTCTCAACACCATTAGCTGTTAAGTAGATTCTGTGGTCATTTAATTGCATATATGTGATCTAACTTACTTTTGAATGACACTGCTAAAATCAACCAGCTATAAAGCAAAATAAATCTTTTCATGAGTTTTATACTTAGGGCTTATAGGTTAGGTAAATGTGAGGTTCCTTATATTTAGTTAAAAATGATTGGAAGTCTATAACAATAAGGAATTAAAAAATGTATTTGACTGTTTTGCTTCCATTTTATCTTTACAAAGTGTGAAAAATTCCTAGATGGCACTTTTGTTGATAGTTTAAATGTAATTAATTAAAAATTAAATAAAGCTTATTTTTAAATGTTACTAAGGTGATAAGCCCTGTAGACATGCTAATTTTTATGAACTATAATTTCAGTTGTTTGCCAAGTTTATGTGGTTTTGAAAATCCTAATAATTAGTTATTTCAGTGTTATTGACATCTGTTGGCTCAAAACAATACTATCTTTTCTAAACATTCCAGAAAAGGTGTATTAGATTTTAGTTTACTAGTAGTATATATGAGGGTGTCTATTAGCCTATGTCCTTACTTGTATTAGTAATACACACTTCTAAATGCCTGGTATTTTGTAACCAGAGTTATTTGTAACATGCTAAGTTAAGGCTTTTCAAGTTTGTCAGATATCCCTGTGGAAGCAACAATTCTTTGTGGTATCTGGGTGCTTGCTCATTTCCAGGGTGACCAGGCCCACCAGTAGAATAGGGAACTCTTTGTCTCACTTGATTTTAGGAGCCTAATAGTCTAGGAACTATTTTGTTTGTTTAATTAGAACTAAACATAGTTTAATGAGTTAAAACAAAAATTTTTTAAATGTACTTTATTTATTTATTTATTTTTAAAGATTTATTTATTTATTCATTCAGAACTGGGGTATAGGCCAGAGGTGCAGGGCGGTGAGAGGCTTCATCAGAGTCAGAGTGGGGAACAGAACAGGTAGATCATTGAAGTACACTGCTCAAGGGAGATGTCTGCCTCGCCATGTGGTCACCTCCGGGGCAGGCGGGGATTGAACTCATGCGGAAGAGCTTTGGGTTCTTGGTGCTATGCTTTAACCCGCTGCACCACCAGGGAGGGCCCTAAAATTTTAATTCCACAATTAGAGATCATCAATAAGATGTGAAATCTCATGAGGGGAGTAATTCACTGTAACTAAATTATTAACTTTCAATTCTAGCCCAGGCACATGTCTAAACTACTCATATTATAAAAGCCTCCAGAAGAAAGTACCTACTGCCTTCAATTTGCTCACATTAAGCTATTAATAACTGAGTCGAGCATTCCTGTGTATAGTATTAGATGCTAAGAAAGGCACTAGGTAGGCCCTCCCTGGTGGCACAGTGGGTTAAAGGATAGCACAAAGAAATTAAAGCCACTTCAGCATGAGCTTGGTTCCCACCATACCCACAGGTGACCCGCATGGCGTGGCAGACCTCTCCAGACCCGCCCACTGCTCCCCTCAGCAATGTACTTTATCAGTCGGCCTGTTCTGCTCCCCACGCTGTCTCTGGTGAAGCCTCTCACCGTCCCTGCACCTCTGGCCTGTACCCAGGTTCTGTATGCATAAATAAATAAATCTTAAAAAAAAAAAAAGGGCACTAGGCAACTGATAATAATAGAAGTTGGGAAGAAAAGAAAGGATGTGTAATGTGAATTTCTCTCATCTTGGACCTTTCCCCCTGCTTTCTACCTATACATGGGCATCAAGGGCACCTTTCTTTAGTGTATATTTAGAAAGAGGAGGGATTATTTTGGGTTTTCCTAAATTCTCTCTCTAGGATTTATAGTTCAGTAACCCATGCTGCCCCATCACTATTCCTAGCTCTGCTGGGACACAAACCCCCTAACTCAGTTTCCTCAGAAGTATTGTTTTCTCTGCCAGGATCCATTAAAGAATGACTTCAGGGCTGGTCACGCTCTTCCATAGTGGTCTACTCCCAACTCTCTGTACTACCAATCATTTAGGTTATTTCAGGCTTTTCTGAAGGCCTGAAAAAAATGTGATATCATCTTGGGAATTTAAAATGCTGAAGGGGATTTTTTTCCAAGTGTATGCCGTATATGCTAATCAAGTTGTCTGTGGAAGAATATTTCATGGCAGAATCACTAAGGAGTTGAACATTTTTTCTGAGGTCCACCTATAATGCTTTCCACAGATTTAACTCCCAAGTGTGACTTTCCAATCTCAGTTCTACAAATTCCACTCCATAACTACAAGTTAGTCTCACATATGATGTATCCCTTTCCTTAGCAGTCTGTTTCTCAAAATCTGAGGGTGAGGTTTTTGTTTTTGGGGTTTTTTTTTAGATAACAAAGGGAAAGGCTATCTAGAGAATAAACCCACAACCATCTCTCCAACTAGTACAAAGGATCAGGGGTGGTGGGGAGTCCCCTGTGTCAAGAAGACAGGGCCAGCTCTCTATCCCTTCCAGGTGTCCCTACGTGTTTGAGGTAACTGAGGAACTGTACAGACACATGTGTCTGTGCACATGTGCACACACAGGTCTGTGGTGCAACTACTAATTGTCAGAAATTGTGTGTAAAATTTAATAACTCAACATTCATGCAGATGAAATATTTACCTGTTAAATTTTTCATTTGCACGTCTACCTTTATTCAGTAGAGTAGTGATTGTTAACTTATCCTGTCTTCCCTTTTAAGCTGTGGTTCTCTAGTCTGCTTAGAGAAGCAGTGCATTCATTTTTTCATTTCAAACTTTCGATGGCCACTTGCTTAGTCACTTAGAGCTTCTGAAGATGTAAAACTATTTCTTAGGATTTCGTTAAATTCTTAGCTGACTGCCTTCCTATGTCTTCTATTGTGGGGACTGCAAGACGGAGGCTTGTGCTCCAGTTACAGATGAAAAGAAAGGGAAGCTTGAAGTTCTGAAGATAAAGGATTCATTCTTACAGTTTTATTTAAGCATGGGCCTGTTCTATCTATGAATATGTCAGTGGCACTCTTTTAGATTTTTTAAATTCGTTACAGAAACTTGAACTTCATCCCAGTTTCCTTCTAGGTTCATTTCCAATGATTTATGTTATAACAACATTCCAATACAAAACAATTTAGAAGTCCTTGGCATGTGTAGTAATAGTGGTTTACCTGCCGAAGAAAGAAAACACATTAACTGAGTGTTAAAAATGTGCCAAGACTTCTCATTTTATTTTGTTTGTGCCCAAATGCCTACCTGACCCTTACTGTTGGCTAATATGACATCTCCTGTTCTTCCCTCCCAAACCTACTCTTCCTATTTTCTTCTTCTTCTCAGTTAATGGTAATTTCACTTTTCCAGGTACTCCGGCCAAAGACTTTGGAGCTATTCTTAGTTTTCCTATATCTCACAACCAAACTGTCAGCAATACCTTTTACTTTACTTTTAAATATACCTAAAATCAGACTATTTCTTAATAGTGTCCTTACCAAAGTCACCTGGTAATTGCCATACAGTCCTGGCATATTTCCAACGTGTACACTTGCTCTTCTCTTAACACAGCATCTATCTAGAGTAATACTTCTGTAATTTAAGAAATATCTTCAGGTTTCCCCCTCTCACTGAAAGTACATTTGCAGTAGTCACCTATAAAGTCCACTCATGAAATTTTGCATCTTTTTACTAATCCTCTTTATTTATTCTGTTCTAACTTCACTAGATTCCTTGACATTCCTTAAACTTTCAAATCAGGGCCTTTGCCCTGGCTGTTCCCTCTGCCTGTCTGAAAGACTCTCATTTACTTCAGCCCTTTGCTTTTACATATCATTTCTTTCCATGAGACTTTTTCTTCTATTTAAAATACCCCACCCTCCGCCCCCGCCATGAACGCAGGTGCACACATACATATGTAGTGATACCTACTCTCATTGCCTGCTGTTTGTCCCCTACTTGTCACCATCTGGCATAGTATGCATTTTACTTGTTACTTTTGTCTATTTCTCTGCACTAGAATAAATTCATGAAAGTGTTTAGTTAGTGTTTTTGTTAATATACTGGTATCTAGAAAAGCATCTGGCAAATATCATGTATTCTATAAATAATTACTCAATGAATGAATTAGTTCTTACTACAATGCCAGGAGATTGAGTAATATGCTTAACAGATGAAGAGAAAAAACCACCAACAAAAGCAACAACAACAAATCCTAAGTAGCTGTAATGAGGTTAACTACATCTTAAAATGTTTTCAATCATTAAACTTTTTTTTCAAGATTTATTTATTTATGCATACAGAACTGGGGTACAGGCCAGAGTGCAGGGGCCATGAGAGGATTCACCAGAGACAGAGTGGGGAGCAGAACAGGCAGATGGATGAAGTGCACTGCTGAGGACAGCAGTGGGCGGGTCAGGAGAGGTCTGCCAGGCCATGCGGATCACCTCTGGAGTGGGGATTGAACTCATGCTGAAGTGGATTTAGCTTCTTAGTGCTGTGCTTTAACCCACTGCACCGCTAAGGAGGCCCTCAAATATTAAACTTTTATATTTTAAATTGGATCAATTTTTGTTGAGCTAATGTTGGTTTACAACACTATGATTTGGGGGTATAGGTTCATATTCTTTATATATATATATTACCGCATCACACCTACCACCAAAGCAGCCATAATCCTCTGTAGTAGTCTATTGAATCCCCTCCCTGCTTTACTTTGTCTAAACCTCCTCCTCAGGTAGTGTCAATTCTACAGTCAGATTTCTTTTTCTTTTTTAAATTTATTTCTTTTTACTGAGGTTGTAGTATTGGCAGGCCCCCATCAGATAATTCCACCATAGTGCACCCACCACCAGTTCACCCATATTCCACTGCCACAGATCATTGCGTTTCCTTCCTTTTTTCTTCTTACTCCTACTCTCCCTCCCTGCATTCCGTAGTTGACTATCAAGAGTCAGGTTTTCAGCTTGTCTTTATCTGTTAGTTTAGTTACTTTATATTCCACATATTAATGACATTGTCCAGTATTTATCCTTTTCCATCTGACTTATTTCACTTAGCATTACCCCTTAAAGCCTCTTCCATGTTGCCACAAATGGCATAAGTGTTCTTTTTGATTGCTGAGTAAGATTTCATTGTGTGCATACACCATGTTTTCTTGATCCACAGGCTTATTCTGAGCACTTCAGTTGTTTCCATAATTTAACTACAGTAAACAGTGTTGCAATAAACACAAGACTGCAAGTTTCCTTTCAAATAAGTGTTTTGAATTTTTTCAGTAAATGCTTAGGAGTGGAATTACTGGATCAAATGGCAGATCCATTATTAATGTTTTGAGGCACCTCTCTACTGCTTCCCATAGAGCTGGACCAGCTTGCATTCCCAGTGGTGGTGTAAGAGGGTTCCCTTTTCTTCACATCCTCATCAGCACTTATTGTCTTTTTGATATGACCCATTCTCACAGTTGTGAGATGCTATCTCATTATAGTCTTGATCTCCATTTAGCCAATAATAAGTGATTGTGAATATTTTTTCACAAGAACTCATTTTTCATGAGTTCTTTGTATATCTTTGATATCAGTCCTTTGTCAGATGTATGGTATGCAAATATTTTCTCTTACTTAGTTAGGGTATCTCTTCACTTTAGTTTTTTTTTTTTTTCTCACAGTGTAGAGCTTTTTAGTTTGATGTAGTCCCAGCTGTTTATGTTCTCTTTTGTTTCCTTGTTGTTGGGGGATGAATCCCTATAGGCATCACTAAAGCTTGTAAATGTTTTGCCTATGTTTTCTTTGATGTATTCTATGGTTTCAGGTTTTACATTGCATTGAAGTTTTTGATCCACTTCAGTGTATGGTGTGAGGTCGTTGTCTTGTTTCATTCTTTGGCATGCAGATGTCCGATTCTCCTGACACTTGTTTATTGAAGAGGTTATCCTTGTTCCAGTGTATGTTTTTTGCTCCTTTGTCATAGATTAACTATCCATATATATGTGGCTTTATTTCTGGCCTCTCAATTCTATTCCATTGGTCCAGATATCTGTTAAACATTAAACTTTTAAAAATGGTCATTAATAAGGAACTTCTTAAATCATATATATATATAACAAAATCATGTGCAGCTGTAAAAATATTGAGAATAGTCTTATATTCTGAAATGGAAGGATCTCTAAGACATGTTGTTAAATGAAGTATAGAGCTATCATCATTTGTTATCAGTTGATTAAATCAGGGATAATTAGGTTAGGCATGCATAACCTAAATCTGGAGTAATTCACAGGACATAATGACTACCATTGGAGCTAGAGACTATGTGACTAGGATTAATATAGGAGAGAATCTTGGCTTTCTTATTTTTTCTTAGTTAGGCATTTCATTAATTAATTTATTTTTAATATTTATTTTCTTACATTATTGTTAACTTTTGGACAGTATTTGATTTCTCCCCTCAGCTGTAGTCCTTGTAGTTCTCCAACCACCAATGCACCCATGATCCATCACATAGTCTTTTGTGTTCTTCCCACAAAAGTGTCTGTTTTGACACTTTCCTCTCCCCGTCCCCTGCTGTATGTCTCAGATCTTGGTCAACTTGCAAATTTTGTCTTTTTCTTGGGGAATCAGTGTTCTCTATGAAACTTTGTTTCTTTTAAATTCAAAGCTATCTGGATGTACTATATATTTATTAAAAACAAATAAATTGCCTAGAATCAGATACTTAGTGAGTGACAGAGTGGTATTTATTATAAATTCAAGACTGCCTGGCTCAAAACTCTTTTCCTTTTCAATGATCTCTACGGTATGACAGAGAAAGATAGCACAACCAACTCATTGTATTTTTCTAGTGAGTTTAATTCTTGAAAGTCATCTAAAATATATAGAATACCAAAAAAGTATTGACTCTTAGCAGGCCTTTCAGTACAATGGATATCAGTAATGCTAACAGGATAGGGAGCCAGTGTGTATATCTTACCTGGTATTTCTTTTCTCTCCATAGTTGCTGGCTGAAAACTTTTGAAAATGACAGTGTTCTACAAAGTCCATTTTTATGGTCATTCATCATGCCTGTGACCATTATCCTCATTAGCAATGTTACTATATTTATTATCATCACAGTCAAAGTGTTATGGAAGAATAACCAGAATCTGACAAGGTAAGATTCCCAGGTTTCCTGACAGTTTTCTGTCGGGAATGTCTCATCTAGTACATAAAAGCAGAGTACTACACATCCACAATTTCTAGAAGAGTTTTCAGACACTGGACAATGTCATGGATATGAGGTTTGCAGAACATAAACATAAACTTTGTCTCAGAAATAGTCTCATCTTCTAGCATCTCTACATAATATATACCTGCTGAACTATATAATACACTTGTACTAGATAAGCCCAACTGAAATCTAAACCTACTTCAAGAAAAAAGGTTTTCTCCAAATCCAACATTTATGAAATAATATTTGAATAATTTAAAAAATAAGAGTATGTGAGAAGATGCTGGTAACTGTATTTAAAAAATTTTGTATAAGCTATTATTTTATAAGCTAATAACTTTAGGCTGTATTTTACAAGTTGAATCACATAGTGTCTTTAAAATTTCTTAATTTGTTACAGTAGTAAACAACTTTT
>NW_004567104.1:47497577-47505784 GCF_000260355.1 Condylura cristata | reverse complement strand
ACTCTGTCTCTGGTGAATCCTCTCACCCTCCGCATCTCTGGCCTGTACCCCAGTTCTGTATGAATAAATAAATAAATCTTTAAAAAAAAAAGTTAGAGAATCTGGCTACATTGAGCAACATTAATTCCATATTTGGCATGTGCTCTTTGGTTATCAGTTCTCATATGGATTGCTTCTTTTCTTTTTATAACTTGTCTCACTCCAACTAGCATATTTATCATTGTTCTTGACATAGAGAAAGAACTTTCAGTTGGAGAGACAAAGAACAGAAATTATTAAATTCATATACTTCCTCTACCATTTCACAGCATGAATTATTTAGAATTATAGTGCTAATGTGATTAGTGAGTTCAGATGTAATTCTATAAGACTCTGCATAACCCAGCTGGTTTTATTATACCACATCTGCAAACTTTGGTCATCAAATAGATCCATTTGGTATAAACAAATGGTTGAAAATAATCATCACTAGTCAGAATGTAATCTTAAATATGTGATTCACCAATCAAAATTAAGTGCTATCTGTCATCTTTCCTATTTGAATAACAGTTCATATTGAGGGATCAGTGGTAATCATTCAAATCTATATTTTATTAGCTAGACAGAAGATTTCTTAGCTTAGTTGAAAATTAGATTATATTTCCTTTACATATGTTTTGGCCATAGCTATCAACCATATTTGAATTTCTGTTATATTTCTGATAGCTTATAGTTTTAAATTGGCTTAGCTATAATAAAAAATAGTTATAATTTAATTATTTAACAAATTATCTTCCATTTGTCATAGTAATTTTTTTGTGGCACAATAAACTACCACAAAAGTTAAGCAAAAATATTTAATATCTGTTATGAATTACAGTGTTGGTCAGGTGGTTGTACTAGCTTAAACGTAGATGGATGATTTAGAATGTCATTTTAATGTCTGCAGGTTGGGGCTGGGTTAACCTTCAGTAGGAACAATGTGGTTACTACTCTTCCACTAAGCCAGTCTAGGCTTCTTGACATACCTAAGTGATCTAACATATCTACCTTCTGAGGGCAATCTCTAAAAAACAAAAATGCATTTGAGCCTCTGTTTCTGCAGTTATTAATGTTTCATGGAAAGTCATATGACCAAACCAAGATTCTCTGCACTTGAAAAAGCTTTCATTCCCATATGAACCTATGACATGACAGGTCATAGTTGACTCCAAAATTGATTTCTCACTGACTGATAGAGTAATAAAAATGACTAAGATAAAATGTTATTCCAAGAGAAAAAGTTGATTCTTTGAGAAATTTGCCTGCATCATCATGTAGGGAACTGTTTATGCTTGAGTTTTAAAGCAAGTATAATAACTATATTTATTTTTAAAAAATATTTATTTATTTGTGCATGCAAGAACTGGGGTACAGGTCAGAGGTGTGGTGGGTAAGAGGATGCACCAGAGACAGAGTGGGAGCAGAACAGGCCAATGTACTGAAATACACTGCTGAGGGGAGCAGTGAGTAAGACAGGAGAGGTCTGCTGTGCCATGTTGGTCACCTCCCTGGCTGGGGGTTGAACTCTTGCTGTAGTGGCTGCTGAAAGCTTCATAGTGCTGGGCTTAAATTCCTTGTGCCACCACGGAGGTCCCTATATTTCTTGATAGAGCATGCAAAATAAGATTTTATTCAGAATGACGTGGTTCTAGCATCATTTTTTCACCTGAGACAAAATATAGTTAAAAATCAGAGTACATGGGCAATTTATTGTGTATTCTCAATATGAGAGGGGAGAAGGAGAGTAACAGTGATCTTACTAAACCAAAAACCTTAATGAACCATATTTTCTTTTTGCCTTCTCTCACCTAGTACAAAAAAAGTTTCACACATTAAGAAGATTTTCAGCACGTTATCTGTTGCAGTTGTTTTTGGAATTACCTGGATTCTGGCATATTTAATGTTGATTGAGAATGATGTTGGGCTCGTCTTCAGCTACCTGTTCTGCATTTTCAATAGTACTCAGGTATGGTATGCATTCATCTGAAAGTAGCACACTGAGCAGCGATGAAGAAAATACCCTGTGCCAAAGTTTTCTGTTAAAATTTCCTGAAAATAACTGCTAGATTACCTGTAAGATCCTCTTTGTAATATAGTTTGAGGGAAGATAAAGAAAAGCTTTATGAATTGCCTGCTATGTATTTTTAGATTCTAGGAATGGAGAGCCTAGAATGTAATTGCAGTAGAGTTAGGCCACACTGTTTCCTCTTCATTGAGCAGATGTGACTTTGTTAAAGCCACTGCTTGGGAAATACCTTTCCCTTTCTCCCGTGGGGCAGGTCCATGGCAGCGCCTTACCATGCTTGGTATATTACCGTGATTGTTGTTGCTAAAAGTGTGGGCCACTATAGATTGGCTAATTTCTTTCTCTTTTTAAATTTTATGTTATTTATCCCATCTTTTTTAAACAAGATTTGTTTATTTATGCATACCAGAATGGTGTACAGGCCAGAGGTGTGAGGGAGCAGTGGGAAGACTCATCAGAGACAGAATGGGAAACAGAAGAGGTGGAATAACCAGAATTCACTACTGAAGGGAATAGTGAGTGAGACAAGAGAGGTCTGCTGGGCCATGTGGGTCAGCTCTCTAGCCTGGGATCAAACTTGTGCTGCAGTAAATGCGGATAGCTTCATAGTGCTGCCAAAATCCTTGTACAACATGGGAGACCCCTATCCCATCTTTTATAAGTCCTTATTGAGTAATAATTGGGAATAGTTGGCAAATATTGTATATATTTAAAATGTATGATGATTTTCTATCATATGATGTGAATTATCACCCCACATAGTTAACATTTTTTGTGTGCACACACATTTTGTGTGTAATTACTCAATTTCAAGTATACAATACCATATTCTTAATAACTATGTACATTAATTCCTTAAAACTTGTTACAATGGAAAATTGTATTTTTTAAAAAGATTTATTTATTTATGCATATAGAACTGGGGTATAGGCCAGAGGAGTGGGGGTGAAAGGATTCATCAGAAACAGTGGGGAGCAGAACAGGCAGATTGACAAAGTACACTACTGAGGGGAGCAGCGGGCAGGTCAGGAGGGGTCTGCCACGCCATGTAGATCACCTCCCTGGCCGGGAATCGAACTCATGCTTCAGTGGCTGTGATAGCTTCCTGTGCTGTGCTTTAACCTGTTGTGCCACAAAGGATGGCCCAGAAAATTGTATTTTTTAAACTTATATTACCCCACTCCCCACTCTCAGCCCCTGGCAACCACTACCATTCTTTCCTCTGTCTCTATAAAGTTACTTTAAAAAAAAAATTCTACATGTAAGTGATATACTATATTTGTTTTTCTCTGTGTGGCTTATTTCAATAAGAATAATATTTTCATAGTTTGTTTTTTTCAATTTATTCCTTGTTCTATGACCTCTTTTTAGCTATTACAACCTGAAATGTATCTTTTACAGTAATCCACGTGATCATGAGTTCTATGAGTTGTTCTAGGCAATGCTTAAGCCTGAAGGAGGAGACAGGTTGTGGGAATCCCTCACTTTATAGCTAACTCCATCAGAAGTACCAGTAAATTGGAGATCCAGTACTTGTGTTTGGAAGTGAGGACTGTTTTGTGGAACTGTGACTTTAACCTGTGGGGTCTGAAACTAACTCCAGGTATTTTCTCCTGCATTGAACTGTTGGGCATCCGATTGCTGTCAGAATTGGAAGGGAAAAGCAAACACCTCTCAATTATATAGCCAACTTAAGGAAAACTGGGACCTGAACTCAGTTCTTCTAAGTTTATTACCTCTACACAGTACTTAAATATGAGAAGACCATTGCCCCCCCCCCCAACCCTCCCTCTCTCTTAGACAAAAAAGTACAGGAGGGAGTGTGCGTGATGAGAGGCAGGATGAAATAAAATCTCTTGTCTGATTCTGTAATGCAACACTTACCTAATACTACATTTTTATTCTGTCTGTGTCAGGGATTGCAAATTTTTCTCCTCTACACTGTCAGAACAAAAATCTTCCTGAATGAAGCTTCCAGAGTGCTGAAGTTGATGTCATCATCTGCTCAGAGAATGAAGCCATCAATGGCCACATTGAGTCTGAATCTAAGGATGTATAACTTGCTCAGGTCATTTCCATCCCTATATGAACGCTTCACGCTGCTAGAACCATCTATAATTACTGAGGAAACAACAGTCTCTGAAAGTTTCCGGGAAAATTAATCCATCTAGACTGCACAACTCTTATTGTTTAAGGTCCTTTATATTCAACTCATGTGAGTTTTGCTTTTTTTTTTTTAAATTTCCTTCATCCTTTGTTACCCAATCCTGCTGGAAAATCTCCCTTAATATATTTTCCTCAAGGTAAAATCTGATGTTTATTTCATTAGGGATAAATGGATTTGGTAGTTTTTCTATTATTTATAAGAGTTTATTCAAAGAGGGAGTAGAATCCCACCCAGCATTTAAGATAATTCAAGATTATCATTGCTACTTGTAGCATAAGGTCTATATGACACCCTTTGACAAAAATGTCGATCCTGAAATTATTTACAATTTACTAAAAAGGACAAGGAAGAAAGCTGCACCTTCAGAACAAAAGGACTGATGAACTACAGGGGTTGCTTGTACCATCATACTTTTGATCTATGGAGATTTTATATTTTTTTATATTTGTATTTTTATTTCTACTCAAGAATTTGGCATTAATTTAGCTCTGGGAAGGGATACATTTTTGTTTTGAAAGTATATTTTGTCACTAGAGAAATTGACCTTATAAGAATGGGTAGTGTGAAATAGATTAGTCGCTTACTAAAACCTCTGGCTATTTTCTCACAATTTTTGATATATCTGATGAAATGACACTGAGATTCAAAAAATAAAGTTTGTCAAAATCACCCATACCTTTTGAAAGCTCTTACTACTCATGAAATTTCAAAGACTTGACTTATTAACGGCTTACTAAATTAAAAAAATGACCTTCTCTTGGATGAAATTTTAGGAGATTTAGTCTTGGAATTGCTGTGTTCTGTTTTGTCATAAACTAGGCAGCTGCTGTGAATGCACTGAACTATGAACTAAAAACTGTCATGTGAACTGTAGTTTATCCTTCTCACCACACCCTAAAAGAATATGTGGTTTTCATAGAACATGTGTTCTGTAAGTGACCATTGGATTCTTAGGCAAGCCAAGAGCCTATTTCAATACAGTAAATACTTTACAGGATAATACAAGAGTAAAGGGAAGAGGATAAAGAAGAAAAACAGTCCTTAGTGGGTAGTTTTTATGATTTTATAGTCTTGTCCCTAAAAAGGAGCTGGCCACAGGGAAAATGATAAGATGTTGTCCCCAAATTTATATTGTGATGAAAGTATACCTTAAGGCTATTTAAAGCATGAAAAAAGAGAAAAATCACCGAAGAGCCACATTTAGTTTGAGGGTGGGGTAAATGTGTTTTCTTGGCAATTTCAGTTTTGTTTGAGCTTTTTTCCTCAGTGCTTTTGGGGTATAGCAATTAGAATTTCACATTATATCCCTAGAAAGACTGCACTTTAACCAGGCAAGTGCCATATGGGCATTGAAGAAGCTTCATCAGGCAGATACTGAGGTTCTCCTTCTCCTGAAATCCTACCACTGGGTAATAATTCTATAGAAGGTTTTATCTCATGCATTGGTCAGAAATCATCTTGTTTTTCTATAGAGATTCAACTCAAATTAGGGTGTGAAAGAGAATTAATGGCTTAATTAACTGTAAAATTCATAACCTACTATATCAGGTTTTTCTGTGTTTCTGTATGCTTTATTTTTAACATATAAGAATTTTACTAACTGTAATTATAATAAATGAAATATTATTGACTTGCACTTAAAATACCTAGTTATGCAGGCCTTTTAATAATTTCATTAGTATAATTTATTACAATGTTCTATCATTGGTTACCTAGATCATTTCAATTTTTAATATTGTGGTGACACATAATGAATAAACTGGTGTGTGTACGTATGTACATATGTGTGTGTGTGTATATATATTTATATATATATATGCATGTTTCCTTTCCTTTCCTTTTATTTACATAAGATTAACTTTCAGGGTTGGGATAAATAAGCCAAAACATGTGTTCAAGAACCTTATATATACTAGTATATTTCCTTGAAAACATAATTTATAATGTCACCAACATCTAAATGTACAATAACCAACATTTAGAGTTTATGTATATGCATTGTCTACTTGTCAGTTACACTACAATTATTTTTTTCCTAACATATTTGTATGAATTCCTTATTTATTACTTAGTAGCCACTTATAACTATTACTTTTGGTAAACATATTTTCCTCCCTTTATTGTCTTTTTCTCTTTTAATGCAATGAAATATTTAATCTACACTTGACTCAAAATATGAAAAATTTATAGAGCATTTACTATTTTTTGAGTGTATATATCCTCATATAGGCAAATTTTCTCATTTTGTAAGGAAAATGTTAAGAGCTATATAGACACTTTAAGTAAAGCTCAGGTGCACAGATGCCAACAGAAGCCACATGAATTATGTATGACAGACACATGATACCTCTAATTCTTCATTATCTCATAGAGTAATTAATTGAGTGAGGTTCCATAACAGTTATGTTTGCTTTCCAAATTTTGTTTCTCGTTGTTTCCATCCACATTTCCTTAAAAAATAAAACAGATTCTTGGAGAATAGAAGCATTTTATTAGCAATTACTTATTAATTCACACAACTGAAAAAGTCAGGATAGTGTTATATAAGCATCATCTATATTACCTTATTTACACATAATCTTATACAATGTGCATTTGAAAAAATATATAGGTTGCTGAAAAACTGCACATGGGTGAAGTGGTGGTGGATAGTCCACAGAGATTACAACTGAGATGAAAAAGTGTACAAAATAAAGAATGATGAAAAAAAAAGAAAGAAAAAAAACCAATTAAGTAAGAAAATCAGCAGGAAGGGAAAATAATCACAGAAGCAAAAATTATAAAGCCAGGAATAAGATTAGTTCCCAAGAAACACGTCATATGGTCTTGTTTTGCAAGGAATAGCTTTATGACATTCAATATAAATAGGGATACATGATCATATAAATCACACATCTCAACAATTTTAAACAAAAATTAATTGGGGATAAAAGATATTCTAATACTTGAAATTTACATTAGCAAATTTTCTTGAAAACATCCAACTAGGCATTTTATCAAATGAATGGACAAACTATTCTGAATGAAGAAAAAGGCTATCACATTTGGAATCAAGTTTGGAATTGCAGCATGTTTATATTCATGCCTGTGAGTTTGCTGAGAGCACACATTAAACAGCCATGTGTCATGTTCAGTGAAACTCCAAAGTTGGACAGTACCTCACACGCATGGGCAGTACCCCACAGGAACCTACAGTATCACAAGACAGTTACCAAAATCTGGTTTTTGTTTTCTTTTAATATATTGAAGTGGCTTTTCTTAATTTTGGCTATTGGAGTTAGTTTCCTGTTTTGTTTGCTTTGGTAGGTGGCTTACTTTATCTTTAAAAATTTAAAATCAATTTACCTGCACAAAATTATCCATTTTAAGTATAGATGATAATGCTTATCTGTGAAATCGCCCTTAAGAAAACATTTTTTTCCTTACTAAAAACTTTTAGTGGTTCTCAAAATTCTGTGACATATTTTTGACCAAGTTGTTTTCATTAAAATGTACTGATTTTAAAACTAGTGACCTAAAATTGTCCCCCCCCCGCCTCCACATACATAGTCCCCCAAACATTCTTTTTTCCTAGTGAATTTTTTACAACACATTGTTTTCACTAACTAGTTTTTTCCTATTAAACTTAAATGGCCAATTGAGACATTCTTAACACCCATATTACCCTTGTGCACCTACCTGCTAAATCTCCCAACCCTGGAAATGCAATAATCTGCTTTCTGTGGTAACATAATAGTTTTGCCTGTTCTAGAATGTTCTCTAGAATGAATCTGCTTTTTGCTCAGCATTCTGTTTCTGACACCCATGTTGTGTTTACCAAATGATTTGCTTTTATTTATTTATTTTTTTTAGATTTATTATATTTATTCATACAGAACTGGGGTTAGGCCAGAGATGCGGAAGGTGACAGGATTCACCAGAGACAGAGTGGGAAGCAGAGCAGGCAGATCCACGAAGTACACTGCTGAGGGGAGCAGCGGGCGGGTCAGGAGA
>NW_004567104.1:47484258-47496672 GCF_000260355.1 Condylura cristata | reverse complement strand
CAGTAGAGCTTTGTTACACGTGGAAGTATGACACTGGTAATTATCTGAACTTTGATATAAGCTGCTATGAAACCAAGATATAAGAAGTAAGACCTTTGCAATAACCACAAGAAGAGTTTTTTTTTCCCCCCTGCCCTGAGTACTTTCCAAGCAATGACAGATTAGAGAAGCATTCTGGCTGAAAGTTGTGCTCCCAGCTGCAAAGTATCTGAGGCGATGGACAGGATAGGTGAACTCTAAATTCCCTAGAAGCTCTAAAATTTTCTAACTTGAAATAATGACTGAAATTATTTTTAGATTAAATAAAAATATTTTGCCACTAATTATTACATGAGTATATTTTCCTTGAAAAAATTAAAAAATTAACAGCATGCCAGGTAGAGTCAAAGTAATTTGGGAATTTTTATCAAACCTAAGCCCCTCCCTAACATTAACCACTATTCAATATAGTGAGTTAGGTGTGTATCCTTTCAGATTTTAAGAAATACATATACACCTAATTATATATACATAGAATTAATAGTCACGTATATTTTACTTTATGTAAACAGCATAGGAAACTGATTCTTTGGTCCCAAGACCACCCTACTTTCTACGATGAAGTAGGGATACTTACAGGATTCAGCATAGTCATATTTAGGGTTGTGGCTTATTTAACAAAAGTATATAGATTAAATTAGCAAAGGAAAAAGTCTCATGGGTGGAAGTTGAAGGAAACCAGGTACCAGCTTTAAAAATTATTTTCCAGTCACATAGGTGTGCTTAATTCCTGCAGCAGTGAATTGTGACAACATAGGTGAAATGCTATCTTTCAGGAAAGAACTTTTGGGACTCCATGCCCAGGGGTTTCAAAGGGAGCAGTTCACAGAGACTCCCTCTGATTCACATATACTAAAATTCTACAGTCCCAGAAAGCAAGCAGTGTTTGGCATAAATCACTGTATGATTCAGGTACAGCACACCACTATTGTCAGGAAATAGTGGGAATGTTGCCTACACCCACATTCCCACACACAGTCATTGCGAGCAACCTAAGGATAGCAGTCTTTTGAAAGCTCACTCTTTTCTACACAGTCACATAACTTTCTGAGACTTGGCTTTTTTTACTCAGTAATTTTTTGTGAGATGCATATGTATATTTTAATTGCCATATAATCTTTTACTGAGGAAAGCATATTAGTGTGTTCTTAATCTACAGGGTGTCTTGGGTACCCCAGAAATAGAATTTTTGGGTCATATAGGATTGGGTGTTTTAGATGTTAATAAACACCTTAGCACCCCAGATGTTGTATCAACTTATGTACCCACAACAAAAAAGTCTATTTTGCCATATTCTTTTCTATCAGGGGTTATGAATTTTTCACACTTTCATCAATATGTGAAAAATCACACTTCATGGTGGTTTTACTTTGCATATTTTATTACAAATCTGCCTTCATTGAAATTTCTTATAAAATTTTTGAGAATGCCCACATATACCTATGGTGGGACTAAAAACAAGATCACTGGCATAAATGTTAGAAATGCAAGAATCTCCAAGTACTCAAAATTTGATTTGACAAGCATGATTTCTAGAATTTAACATGTTTCCTAAAATAGCTGAATAAAGCTATTCAATCAAGTGAAAAGTTGTGGCATCTCTAGTGGCATGAGTGTTTCTACCTAAATTTTGACAGGAGGCACAGATGATGCAGCACCATTTCCAGCAGGTACAAATGGGAAAAGAACTTCAGAAATGGCTCAGATTAAAGTCTCTGTTGCTGGGGAACTTGGGACTCACCAGTGATGGCTACTTCCTGTGTCTGGGACCTTGCTCTATAAATGGTGGGAAACTTAGTTTTCACTTTTTCTTTAAATAATATGTATTCAACACCTAGGTGATGTCATTCTCTAGGGATATAAAAATCTAGGGAAAACTGTCTTCCAGGAGCAATTTCTCTGAAGAGAGTTTGGACATAGAGTCCTATGGAAAGGCGAAACACTTTTAGGTCTCAGTGAATATGCTGCTGTTAGGACAGACTAAAGTTTTTTGCTTGCCTGGCAGAAAGAATGACTCACTCAAAGTTATACACAAAGAATATTCAGTTCTCCTTCCTCCAGTATTACTGCGTAGAGGGACAGCTTCCTTTGTTTACTCAAGCAGCATTTTATGTTTAGTTAATGGAGGGAAGGTTGAGATGATCACCTAGCTCCTGTTTGTTTCTCCTGAGTTTCCTGGTTTGGAGTTCTCGTTTACTGGCTGCTGCCACAATAGAGCTGATTCTCTATGCAGGGGCATCTTCGAAATTCCCACCCAAAGGGGATCGTCCATCCTTCCTTTGGTTCCCCTGAGAGGGCTGAGATGACTGGAATTTTCAAAGTGAGTTATACTAACTGCTAAAGGAGAACAGGAATGAAATACAGGCCGCATCAATCTTGCTTATAAGGTTAATAGACTTTGTCTCATTTCCCATCCTGCTTGAGAATTCTCTCTTTAATTCTCAGGATATGTCCCTCTTCTATCTGAAAAGGTCTAACCAAGGAGACTCAGGGAGAAAGAGGAGTTAAGTAAGTGAGATGACTACCTCCCTCAAAGCGATCGTATAACTCTTATCCTTTGTTACACGTGGAAAGTAATCTTTGAACATTAGAGCCTCATTTTTTCTCTTGCTACAGGTAGGGGTAGGGTCAGAGGTTTTTCCTTACACAGCTTCTCTTGTCTTCACATATTTTCAGCTTTTACACATCTGATTCAAGGTTTTCTCTGTGTTCATTTAAAGCCAAATACCTTATGTAGGACAGAAGACTAGGTGAGTATGAAGTTAAGTTTACTCTGGTCACTACCTTTCTGAGTTGAACACAAAAAGTAGGGTAAGGTATTTTCTGTCTAGGAGCACTTTAAAACTTTGATTGCTTATGGAATTCCAAGAACAATCTTATTAATGCTTTGATTGATGCTTATCCTCAATAAATGTGACCTTAAGTGTTTAGTAAATGATAACTATGTGAAACAGAAACACTCTGGCTTCACTAATGAAAGGCAGCAGTAACTAAAATAGTGCCTATACATGTAGTGGGAGAAACCATGTTCTTGGTAAGGTCCTCACTCTATGGCCAGGTATCAGCTACATTTACTGGGAACCTAAGTATAGAGAACTGCATCATCAGAAACATTAATAACTAGTTCAATAAATCAAAAGATAGTTACTAAATTTCTAGTATGTGCATAAGGCAATCCTTGTTAGATGCTGGGAGGGACAGAGAATATAATCACTGCCCTCAAACTAGGTGGTGTTATAAGTTCAAACAGAATTCTAAATAAGGTACAGAACAATCAATAGAATTGATAAGGAAGTAAACTCTAATAGTCAAACATTTGGCTCATAACATCAGGGTAATTTGTAGCCTTTATGATTTTTTTTTATTTTATAACAGTTTATTTTTACATAATTTTGTACATTTTTTTGCCTTTATGATTTTTAATAGGAGCACAAAAATATATCATTTAAACCCCTTGCCCTTTAAAAAAAGATCTCTGTGATCCCAATGGTTGACATTATTGTTTAAAGCTAAATATCTGCATAATCTGCCATTCAGCAATTCATGTATTAGTATGTAACCAAGAGGAACTCCTGTGTAAGAAACACACAAGAAAGTTCATAATACAGAAACAACTTAAATGCACTTTGATGGGAGAACGGATTTAAAATCTGTGGGTATACTCCACCAAAAGAATATTATTCAGCAATGAAAATAACAGAACTCTAGTTACATGCAGAACATGGATATACTTTAATAATAACATTGAGTGCAAAAATGTCCCAGGAAAACCAGACACTGTTGTCTAAATCATGTCTATAAACAAGAAAAACAACATATTCTTTAGGCACACACATGTGATAAAACTGTATAGGTAATTAAAAAGAAATGAAAAATATCCAAGGTAATGCCAAATACAAAAACTCGAGAGAAACCATATAGGGGATGAGAAATAGGGGAGAGTATTTATTGATAACATTCTAATCCTTGTATTTGGTGGTGAGTTCCAGCTGTTCGTTATCCTCTTAATTTTTTTTTTTTAAAGATTTATTTATTTGTGCATACAGAGCTGGGGTACAGGCCAGAGGCTCCGGGGTGGCGAGAGGCTTCACCAGAGACAGAGTGGGGAGGAGAACAGGCAGATCTATGAAGTACACTGCTGAGGGGAGCAGCGGGCTGGTCAGGAGAGGTCTGCCACGCCTTGTGATCACCTCCGGAGCAGGCGGGAATCGATCTCATGCGGAAGTGGCTTTAGATTCTCAGTGCTGTGCTTTAACCCGCTGCGCCACCAGGGAGGGCCGGCTTCTGAAGTTTTTTTGACAATTTATTATTAAGTTGAAATAGGAAAATGGGTAGAATATGGTTTTCATTATTACAGTGCTTTTAAACTAAGGAGAGAATATGACAAACTCAAATGACAATTTCATGTACTTCCATATACATGCTCTTATATGACATAATAAATACAAATGTCCCAACTTCATGCCCAATCCAAGCCTCCATTCAGCTGGACAGTATGAGGCTACATCTTTTATGAAGTTTTAATTACAAATTTAAAAATATAAATTCCAAGAGAATGCTGGGAAACTGCTGTAATCCTGCATATTCTTCTTGTCCCAGTTCACCTGAGCTTCTGATCTGGCTTCCAAATGTTACTTTACTGTCCTGTTTCTCATTGCTTGCCTACTGGGGCAGCTCCTGCTTCTGCTGAACTGAGGAATCACTATCACTGAGGAATCACTATCACCTGATCTCACACTTTCACATTGCTAACAAGGAACAGGTTTTAACACTAAACAGTACTTCAATAGATGCTTGGGGATGAAGCAAGGACATAAAGAACCTTCAGCTGGTTTCTGAGTCTACAAGGCCAATGTATTCACAGAAGACCACTGTGTCCTTTGCTTCTAGTTGACCCCATGGTAATAGGGGTCAGTTTATTTCTTCTCAGTGAAGGTTTCTTAAGTGAATGCCCTTTTCCTGAGATTCTAGAGAAGCCCTTCACTCCTTCAGGGTAAAGTTTCCTCTTTATTTTTGCTTCGGGTTCTGAGCTCTTTTAGGAAGACTGACGGTCGGGTAATTAACTTCCTGTAGGGAATATTTTACCTCTACTCATTAATGTGATTTTTTCTTTTTTTTTAACCTCATCTTGAAGACACCCATATACTGTAATTGGATAACAGTTTATTTTCCCAAATATGTACTATTCTGTTCTAAATAACAAGCGATTAAGAATCGCCTCTGGAGAAAAATCACATTTATTAGGTCTTCAGGAATTGGTCCTTCACTACCCATTCCTGCAAGCAATTACGCAAAGAGCAATAGGCACAACCTTTGGAAAATAGGCTCGAGAGTCAAAAAACACTCTTTAAGTCACGTTTTACTCTCAAGTAGAATTTTTTCAGAGACAAGAGTAAAAACCACTATTTACATTACTAAAAGAACATAAAATTTACTCCAGGTTTTTCGGGAGTATTTGTTGAACAACTGGGGCCCGAGTAACTGCAGGTTGTCTTTTAGTCTCTTAAAAGGCAAAAGTTGCTTACAACTTCTCCCTATCTCCCTGCCCCACCCTAAATGTAGGTTCAGTCTGAGTCAGGCACTTTCTACATAAATACTCATAATTCAAAAGAAATGCATTAGGTAATCAGTATGTACGGCACGCTTAAAATGCCTTCTCCAAAAGGGATTTTGGAATTCTTAATTATCCTTAATTTTCCAGTCTTACTCCTGTACACACTCTTCTCTGTTGAATGGTAAACGCAATGATCACAAACTGACTCATCCCGGTTCCTAGCATAGTGCTTGGGAAAGCGTAGGCGCCTAACGACGAATGAATGAATTTGTAAAAAGGAAGGCAGGAGAACGGTTAATTTTCCCAGATACAACTTGAAGAACTACATTTGCCACAAAATAGTCAGAAGATACGCAAAGTTAAACAAATCCCACTTTCAACCGGTTCTCTGAGACCAGAGAGTACACGGAAACCCACACGCCCCGGAGAGAAACTGGAAACACAGGCTTTCAGGAAAACCGGAAGTGCCTGGTCACGCCTCGCGGTTGCGTGCGTCCGTTCAGCTGACGCTCACCCAGTGAGAACGCAGAGACGCCAGCCCTTAAAGGCTCGGCCTCGTCATCGCCGCAGGCCCACTGCTACGCATGCGTAGGCGCTCGCTGTGAGGCGGGGCGAAGGGCAAATTTTTCCTTGCTCCCGCCCCTCTGCTTACCCCCACCTGCCACGTACTGGGTCCGAGCTGTCGCCAGGCTTAGTGGGTCCGTGCGATTGGCCGGGGCCGCGCGAGTCTGCGAGCGAGGTGCCGCGGCCTCAGAGGGCAACTGAGTGGGCCGTGACCGCAGCCTCCCCACTGCGCCCGAGGACCTGGAGGTGGCGGCCTGGGCGTCCCTTCGGTTGGTGAGTGGAGACCCACGAAGAGGAGGCAGCGGCGGCTTCGGCAAGCCGGTATGGCCGCTGGAGATGGGGGGGGGGCGCGGCCGCTTGCTCTGACGAGGGCGGGGAGAGGAGGAAGCGCTGAGGGGGCCTATTTCGACCCTGCCGACGCTGAGTGAGTGGGGCGGTGGGGCGCTTGGGAAGGGGTCGGTGGCGGGGGGCAAAGCAGGGCACGGCTGGGCGGGGCCTCCCATGGGGGAGGGGCGGCCGCGGACGGGGAGGCGGGGGAGGAGGGTCTCGCTGCCCGCGGAGGTGGCCCGGCGGGCGGCGGGCGGTTCGCGCGTGTGAGCTGTTTGGGTCCGCGAGCGTTTCGCGCCCCCTCTCTGTGGCTCGAGGGGCGTCGAGCTGCCCGAGGTTGAGGAGAGGGACTTTGGTCAGCCTCTGGAGGTACAGCGCCTGACCCCGGAGGGGCTTGGAAGGGGGAGAAAGGCGCCTGTGGCACGGGCTGATTGGGCTCATTACGAGGAACTCCCGTGGCTGTGTCGGTGTTTACGAGGGCCAGCTGGAGGCCCAGCCCCGTTTTTTCAGTGATGCGAGTTAACTTTTGAGAATTTACTCTGCCGCGTTTTGGGCTAAGTATTCCTCACGCTTGTTCTCCTTTTATCACGATAGAGACCCTTCCAAATTTCCCATTTTTGTACATATTCCCATTTTGCACATAGTGAAAGTGAGGCTTCCAGAAGTACTGGCCCAAGATCACGTGGTTTGTACTGGGACTCTTTACTATCTAGCTAGACGGCCTTTGGCCAGGCAGGATTCAGGACATTTTGCTTTCTTTGGAATAATCAAGGGTTGGTTTTGCTCAGGATTTTTTTTTTTTTTTTTTTAAGGAATCTGCTCCCCATTGGACCTCTGAATTTAACCCTTCGGGTTAGTGGAGACGCAGATTTGACCATTGAATCAACCCCCTGATTCAAGTAGACTGTGTGACCTTGGGCATATCTCTTGATTCTTAAATGCTGAAAATGGTTTCTGTTTGAAGGTTTCAAAAGTTAGTGGCTGTGGCATTTCTGGATTTCGGAGAACTTGGGGGTTAGGAGTAGATAATAAGAAAATGCTTTCCACTAACAGCCCTGGAAACTAGTTGTGAGTACTTGTCTCTAACTTGGTGAATAAAGTTACCTGAAAGAGGGCCAGAAGTCCGTTATAATAAAAAAATGGGCTGGGCATTTCCCCGGAGAGGGAAATGCGGTACCCTTAGTTTTGTCATTCTGAAGTGTTTGTGCTGAGAAAACTTCACAAACTAGGATCAGGTGAAGAAACGTTGATTCCTGGCTACAGGGAATGTACAATCCATGGGAAAACAGTAAGAAATAGTGACTGCAGGCAAATACAGCACATATTAAAAGAGACTGAAGTTTCAAATCCATTGAAACTGAGCAATTTATCTCCCAACATCAGAAACATACAGGTCAGTGCATTCATTCATTCATTCATGCAAGAAACTTCTCTTTTTACAACTGGGATTGTTCTCTTGCACTACCTAATGAACCTGTGTAATGAATGTACTGTGAAGGTATGATTTATGAACTTATCTGATTATACAGCTTTCTTCTCCCAGTCTTTTTATAAGAATTTAATTATTCTGCAGTCATATTTTGTTCAGGAGGTAAAAACAAGTCTTTAAATACCTACTCTATGTCAGGCACTGTTCTACTTGCTACAGATAATAGGTAATACTCTTTGTGAAGAAGCTAAGCCCCGGTTCTTAACATCATTGTTGGCTTATATATATTAGTTAGATGGGAGACAGCAACATACAGTGATGTCCTGAAATACTTTGTTACTATCAGGCTGCAAAGCAGGATCTTTACCATGTTGTTGAGATAATTACACTTCAGAGCTTGGCCCTTAATATGTATTCAGTAAATGTTTCCTAAATGAAGAGTTAGTTGTGGATTTAAGGACTTAATTTAGGGACTTGAATGTTAAGACATTTATATGTAATATTCTGAGATGAATTCGGATTCATGAAAACAAATGGTTGAAGAGTTGGGTGGCAGGTAGGGTGTTTTCTCTCTCTCTCACTCTCCCACACAGTAATAATTGTAGAGAAGGATGAAAATGTTGAACAAATAAAAAAATATGAGAAGAGAAAACAGAAAGCTACCAATAATAAAGGATGAGGAAGGAGGTGGCCGGTAGGAGACTCTAGGCCATTTAAAACAATTGGAGAAGTCATTGCTTGGGGCAGGAGTTTCTTAGTTGATGCTAAGAAAAGAAGAGATAGGCTATGCAAAGAAATTATATTAATTTTCCATTATTACACACTGATAGTATAAAGGGCCTGAGATATTTTGAATTTAAGATTTTGAAGTCATTAAAGGACAATCACACTTTTGAGAGAGGTAAAACAAGATTAAACTCCCCAAAGAGAAAGTTCTTAGTAAATTAGTATTTAGTGCCTAGTTCCAGTACCCTGCCTACTTTCTGAAAGTGTTCAGTGTAATCATATAAATCCAGGGGAAGGTTGTATTGTGTAATATGTAAAAACAGTAGTGGACAGTGTTGTTAGAAAGCTCAGGAGGATACCACTCATTTGCCTTTCCTCAAGTTCCCAAAATAGGACCATTTAGAGAAAATACTAATGAATTCTTTCTTATTTTAGAGTGGAAAGTTGAAACTAATATTCACACTTACTTTGTTATTTCCATGGTTAGCATTTAGAATGGTTAGCACTACAGGTTAATGAATTTGGAAGATAGTATTTATTTTTCCCTTTATTTACCAAATAATGAATGATTGTCACATGTTCTGAACTATTATAGGTTCTGGGAGTAGGACAAAGCCATTTATTTCCTACTTTCTAGTGGAAAAGACAGTAAAAAGCTAATGCATTTTAATGTCCAGTAGTGATAGTGCTTTGAAGAAAAGTGAAATAGGGTTAAAAAAAAGTGACGCAGGAGCCATTATAGATTGGTCAGAGATCTGAATCTTGGGAGAAGTGTGAAAGGGCTCAAGACAAAGAGCAGCAAGTGCAAAGCCTTGAGACATAGAACACAAAGTATGGGTGTAACATGATTAAGCAGGGAGAGAGGTTGGAAAAGAGGTTGAATTTTTGGCTAAGAGTCAGAGACCAATGCATGACCTTGTAGTTTTGGCTTTTTCTATTACTGAGATTGAAATCCATTGGAAGATTTTCAGTGGAGTGACATTAGATTTTATTTTATTTTTAACAGTAATTCTGTTTATGTTGGGAATAGGTTAAGGGTATGCAAAAGTCAAAAGCCAGGCAGACTAGTGAAGGGTCTTTTTCATTACTCCAGGTGAGAGTTGATGGGTTGGGTCAAGTTGATAGAAGTGAAGATACTGAAGTGATTGGATTGTAGAGTTTTTTTTTTTTTTTTTTTAAACATTTAAAAAGGACAGGTTTATTAGGGAAAGAACAAGTGAAACCTGCATAGTCTCAGGTGGGTGGGAGATTTGTTGTAGAGCTATTTTAAAGGTACTGTAATGACAATTAGTTTTGTTAGCAACTTAGTGGATGTAAGGCATGAGGAAAAGAGTAAGTTTTTTTTTATCATAAATAACTATAGAGGAAAGAAATTGTTTAAAATGGAAAAGTCTAAAGGAGTTGCAGATATTGTTGAGAGGGAATTAGAAGTTTTCTAGGCATATTAAGAGATCTGAATTGTAGAGTCACATGATGGATACAAGGTTACTTCAATTTTCATGTGGATATGGGTCACTTGGAACTGTGAATCCCTTCTGAGGACTAGAATTTCTTAGATTCTTATAGTGCCTTTTCTTTTCAAAGGATTTATAATTGCTTAATCATTAAAACTATTTTATCAGTTTCCCTAGAGTTGTATATATAAAACATCCTGGAGTCCACCATGAATGGACAGTTGGACCTGAGTGGGAAGCTAATCATCAAAGCTCAACTTGGGGAGGATATTCGACGCATTCCTATTCATAATGAAGATATTACTTATGATGAATTAGTGCTAATGATGCAACGAGTTTTCAGAGGAAAACTTCTGAGTAATGATGAAGTTACAATAAAGTATAAAGATGAAGGTAAGAGTTTCACAAGATAGATTTTTTAAAAGTTTTGCTCATTTTCCATTTAACTATCTCAGAATAAAAAAAGTTCTATGGTGATTGAGTGTGCACTTAATTCATGTAGTTAGAATTCTTTTTATAAGTTTAAAATAGGTAAGTTTATTAGGAGAGGTTAAGGATATAACACTTCTACAAGTTTTTAAGATTTATTTATTTATGCATACAAGAACTGGGGTGTAAGCCAGAGGAATGGGAGTGAGAGAAATCACCAGAGACAGTGATTGGGGAGCAGAACAAGTGGACGTACGGAAATACACTGCTGAGGGGAGCAGCTGGTGAGACAAGGAGAGGTCTGCTGTGCCATATGGGTCAGCTCTGGCTAGGGATTGAATTCATGCTACAGTTGCTGGGGATAGCTTGATAGGGATGAGACGTAACACCTGTGCTACCATGGTGGCCCACGAGTGTTTTTTTAAACAAGCTCATGCAATTCCACCTTCCTGGGTTTTTTTTTTTTTTTTTCTTTTTAAATCACTCTTTCACTTGTATTTTTCGTTGTAGAAGGTATGTCAGCAAATACTGAATAAAAGGATTTCATGGTCAACTTATGGGAAAGCTCTTTTAAATAAAGACAATTATGTTTATTATATGTATTTGCAGAGCATATAATATACTCATCACTCCATGTACATTATCAATTTGTAGTATGCAATGTTCTCAGACTCATTTGACCACAAACAGTTTTAAAGAGATGGATTTTGCAAGACAAATCTTTCCTTAAGAAATTCCACTTTAGGGCTCTCCCAGGTGGTGCAGCTGGTTAAAACACCACATTATGAAGCTCTCAGAGCTATTGCAGCACAAGTTCCATCCCTGGCCAGGGAGGTGACCCACATGGTATGGCAGACCTTTCATGACCATCCCGCTGCTCCCCTCAGACTGTACTTTGTCAGTCTGCTTGTTTTGCTCCCCACTCTGTCTTTGGTGAATCCTCTCGCCCACCACACCTCTGGCCCGTACCCCAGTTCTGTAAGAATAAATAAATAAATCTTTAAAAAAAAAATTCCACTTTAAATAATGGAATTACAGTAATAGATTTTTATTTCTTTTTGAGTTGTCTTGTTAACATCTACTGAAATTGTTGTTAAAGTGGTTATCAGTATTGCTGTTGAATTTTTCAGTCCATTTCATCTTGATTACAGTACCTGGCACTTTTATCCATGTCATCATTTAAAATATATATTTAAAATTAGGCCAAGTGTTAAAATATAAATGTTGACGTCTCAGTGGTTTAATGCATAAAAAAATCACTCAGGAACCTGAGCTGACAGAAGCTGTTGTATCTTTAGCACAAGGCTTATAAGCTCACCTTAACATTGGCTTCCAGGTGAAGTACATACAGATGAGAAAGTGTAGAGGGTCACTTAGGTTTTACTCTGGGCCTGGGTAGGCTATATGATTTCTGCTTGTATCACATTGGCCAGATCCCATTCACATGACTGCTGAGGTTCTAGTGGATTGGAATTGTCCTGGTGGGCAGCCACTTTCTAACTATCTTGGAAGGGGATTGTAAATCATTGATGATCAGCTAAATTGATCAGTTATTGTGATTGATAGGCCTAAAGGCCTAATTATCCTTTCTTACAATGTATGATCTCAAAGCACTGAAAACTAATTTTTAAGGGACTCTTATTTTAAGGAACAATAAACTTTCTGTTCTCTTTCCTAGTAATCATATTTACTCACAGAGCTTTTGTTTGACTTCTTGACTTCCTAGTATCTACCGTATTTGATCACTTTGTTGTTTTGATCTTATAACTAAAATTTCCAACGTTCTTATTTTCGTTTGAGATTCTTTTATCTCTCACTGAACTCTTTGAACTGGCTTTCTATTACCTCATTTTTGTTTAGGGCAAGGGTCAACTTTTTTTTTTTTTTTTTTA
>NW_004567104.1:47477343-47483483 GCF_000260355.1 Condylura cristata | reverse complement strand
CCTCTCCTGACCAGCCCGCTGCTCCCCTCAGCAGTGTACTTCGTTGATCTGCCTGTTCTGCTCCCCAGTCTGTCTCTGGTGAATCCTCTCACCCTCTGCATCTCTGGCCTGTACCCAGTTCTGTATGAATAAATAAATCTTAAAAAAAAAAAAAAATTCTTAGTTTTTCTTTGTCCAAAATAAATCTTTCTAACCTGTGTTAAAATTAGTGTAACAGAGTATCCTGGAGCAGCCTCTTGGCTGTTACCTCTCCCAACTGTCTATGAAGGTACCTACAGAGATCCCTGATTAGCCCCTTTGAGTGGCTGCTTTTCTGTTCTAGCTCTCAAGACAGTTTATTTTCTCCTAGTTCTTTGAAAGCTTGTGAGACATGCTGTTACTTGCTAATTATAGTGTTCTTTGTTCTTGGAATCTAGGGGATTTCAGAATCTGGTGTATATGAATATTTTTTATGGGGAGAGTTGATAGCTTTCATGTTAGTATTGAAAATGGCCAGTGCCTGGAAAGACTCCAGTGTTGTATCTGTTCATTAAAGCTGTTCTTTAATTAAAGCAAGTCTTTTGCAACCCTTGTAGTTAGTGTAATGTGATGTAATTTTTATTCAACAAGAAAAACTTATTTAATCTTATTTTATGAAGTTAAAGTCGTTTTATTGTTATTGAAGAAATCCCTGGTAGTTAAGTATATAATTAAGATATATATTTATTATAAACATCTTGTTAAATTGGAGCAATTGATAGTGTCAAATTATTTGTAATAGGAATGACTCATTTCCTGGTTTATTATTAGAAGATGGGAATTTTGGTATTGTGTACTGACTTACAGCCTATATATATCCCTCCCATTTGTGTCAGTGGCCTTTTACTAAAAATTAGTTTGAGCCTTGAGAATCTTTATTATTGTAACGTTTGATAAATATATTTGCATTTCTTTTGGAATGGAAAGATTTTAATCTATAGTAATTTGTGATGTTGCTATCATGAATTTCCTCATTTTTGTTTAGGGCGAAGGTCAAATTTTTCTTTAAAGGAAAAGGTAAATATTTTAACATTGTGGATCACATACTTCTGTCACTTGACTAGTAAAAGGTTGCTTATTGTATTAACCTTTGCTATGTTTTTGGTTTTTATGAGGATATGACAAATAACTTGCGATAAGAGTAATAAACAAAATTGATTTTTTTTTTAAACAAATCTCTTCCAGATCCCTTAAAGTTTGAAATCTTTTTTTGGAGCTTCTAATTGAGTCGGTGGTGTACACGTTTTGAATTATCCTCATAATAATTTAACATATATCCTAGTTTACCAGTGATGTAATTCTGAAACTCCTTTCTCTTTGTTAATTTCAGATGGAGATCTTATAACAATTTTTGATAGTTCTGACCTTTCCTTTGCCATTCAGTGTAGTAGGATACTAAAGCTGACATTATTTGGTAAGTGATAAACTTTCTGATGTTTACTATTTTACTCACTGCATTTTTATTAAAAACATTTGACTTTTTCTTTTAAACATTCAGAATTAAGCATTAACTTAAAAAAAGCTTATATTAAGTCCAAGAATAATATTAGATTCCTTGAAGCATTTGGCATTGCATGTCTTTTTTTTTTTTTTTAATTTTTATTTATGCATACAGAGCTTGGGTACAAGCCAGAGAGGTGCAGGGGCGGTGAGCAGATTTACCATAGACAGAGTGAGGATCAGAACAGGCAGATCAATGAAGTACACTGCTGAGTGGAGCAGCGGGTGGGTTAGGAAAGGTCTGCCATGCCATGTAGATCACCTCCAGGGCCAGGATGGAACTTGCCCTGAAGATAGATTAGACCAAGCTGTGGCTAGCTTGCAGTGCTGCGTCCTAACCCACTGTGCCACTAGGGAGGACTCGCATTGTATGTTTTAAGAAAACTATTTATCTTAAAAATATATTAAAAAAATTTTTCTTTCTAGCCTCAGGTATAATTTACATTCCTAGTAGAGTATTATTCTATTTAGCCATATCAGACTTTGATTTTTTAAAAGATCAATAGAAAGTAGAAATGTTTTAAATTCTTCATCTGTTCAGTTACCATAAAATCTGTTATTGTCACTAGTATAAGTGATTCTAGGATTGAAAATATTAGCAGGGTTAATAAACTGTCTTTATTAAGTTGAGTTCTTTAAGAATATATGTTTTCTGTAATGTTTTTGTTCTCAAACTTTAACATGTAGACCTGGTACTTTAGATGTTGTTTTCTTTTTCCCCTTTATTTAAGGCTGCTGTGTTCTTTTCTTTTTGAAACATAGTAGTTTTTTCTTACATCACTGTCAGTTTTTGGAAAATACATTTCTCCTTCCAGGTATGCTCATCATAGTTCTTCCACCACTGAAACATCCATTGTCCTTCACCATAATCCCTTGTGCTTGATTTTAGGGTTAAAGTGATTATGTGAAAAGTAAAATAAATAAACTTTACTGGATGTTTTATTTAGCATTAAAACAAGTGGTCATTTAATTTGTGTCAATTTTGTCTCTAAGAATGGTTACTATGATTCTGATTTAAAATGCAAACAAGTTTTAAATTAAAAAATGTTTAAAGTTTTTATTGTTAGCTTTTTTTTTTTATACTGACTCTAAAATATATACCATTATTGACCAGCTACCAGGTAGATTAGACCTGAAAACCCTCCTTCCAAGAACATCAAAGCTATGCTAAATAAAGTTAGCAAGTTTACTTTTTAAATTGTGTACCTGAGCTGTCATAGGAGAAAAAGAGTTCAGGGGCCAAAAAATAGATGTAGTTAAAAACTAAGGCTTGAAATACCAAAAGCTGTGCTCTTGGTGGCAATGGTAAAGATTGTAATCTGCATAATCCTAAAAGGTTTAGGATTATAGATTTTGGGGCCTAGATCCTCAATGACTTCTGACATAAAAAAGACCACTGTAGAAAAAAAATCTTCCCTTGATGCAGGAAAAGTCAAGGAATTGATACAAGAAACTCATACCCTGGGTTACCAGGAGTTTGCAAATCTTCCATTGAAGATTCATAACCATAGTCCTTAGGCTGATTTCGTTTAAATGTAAGCAATCTGTACAGTTTGGAAATTCTAACCCAGATGCTACCATAGAAAGATAGCTATAAATTTAGGCTAAAAACTCTCTGGAGGAGTACATTCTCAATCAAGGAGTACATTCTCAATCCGGGTTTCTCATAGATCAGATCTGGTTGATGAATTGATGAACTTGGAGTTCAAAACTGTAAAGTCACATGAAACAATTCATTTAATCAAGAGAGAATGAATATGAGTAATAGCAGGATTATACTTCTAGGAACTTATAAGTAATAACCTATAAAATATGTTAAAATTAGTATTCATAACAAAAAGAAATAATATGAGCAAAGACATGAAGAGATTTTGAAAGGAAAATAAGATTGTTTTTGAAAATGAAAAATACAGTGTCATTAAATACTAGAGGAGGAGGTAGAATAGACTAGTCACAGCTGAAAAGGAAATTTGTGAATTGGTAGGCAATCCAAAACAATTACATAATAAAGCACAAAAACACAGAGGTGGACAATGAGAGAAATTTTGAGAGTTCACCATATACCCAGGGAAATTTTAAAGTAGGAATAAGAAGGGGTAAGTGATAATAAATATGGAGATAATGCCTGACGAGTTTTCAGAATTATATAAAAGTTCTAAACCTTCAGATAGAGGAGACACAGTGAGTCCCAAGCATAAATAAATCACCACTGGGTATTGTCATGAAAATGGAAAACATATTTCATACAAATTACCTTAGAAGTAGCTACAAAAACAAATAGACTATTAATGGACTTCATAGTTTTAAAAAGTACCTAGAAAGATAGCATCTTGTAATTTGTTAATCTTTAGGAATAAGGGAGAAAAAAGAGATACAACTCTTAAAGTTTAAAAAGTGATTATTCTTAAGTAAGACAAAAATGAAGTACAAAAGAGTATAGTGAAAAATGCAAGAAATTGTAGACAAAATTGTTTGGGAGTATAATAATAATTTAGATCTTTTTAAAATGAAATATGTTTAAAATTAAAAATTATACTGAAGGCTAGAAATAGCCAGTAGAGTGAAAAGAAGGAAACAAAGGGTACCTGCTTGGTTAAACGATGACAAAGAAAGAAAACAAGCAGAAAGAACGCTTGATAAATGGAAAGTGCAAAATACTAATCCTATATACTTAAATGGACTAACCACAAAGATTAAAAGAAGGACTTTTATTGGAGTCAAATTTGGTTAATGCTGATTATAAAAGACATAGTAAGTTTGTTAAGCCAAATCTGAAAGTGAAGGATTAGGAAAAGACCTACTGGACAAACTGAAAGAAAGCTAGCTGTTAATATTAATTCAGCAGAGTACACTTCGAAAAATGAGCTATTTTAGTATATTGGAAAGAACTTCGCAAAGGTCTTGAGCTTGTGTTACATGATTTGGGATAAGGTTTAAGGAAATGTGACTTCAGATTGGATGCTGTCAGGAAGTGGGGTTGATGCTATGATTGGGTATCTTAAATCCAGAAAGTGGGAGGAATGAATTGAGACTAACACTGCAATTGTTAAAATAGCCACAGCCCCTCATACTAACCAGGAGAGGGTAGATGTTTCTTCAGATTTGTGACTTGGTCACTGTCTTTTGTCTGAGTTCTGACATGATTTTGGAATCTTTGTTATTATTATTTTATCTATCACAGTGAGTGATCTTTTCTTATATTGGTGCTCTTTGAGATTGTTTTTGTTCAGTAAAAGAACACATTACTTTGCTGTAAATGCCAGCCTAACTTGTAGGAACACTAGGCCTGTCTTAACAATACCAGGCAAATTCCTGGCTATTGGGTATATAGTTTTTCTTCTCATATACTAGAGGAACTAATGAAAGCTAATAATATAACCATAGCTGTTAGTTTATATTGAACTTCTTCCCAATTATATAGGTAATTTGTAAAATAATGATTTTCTTCTGATAGCTTAGTAATTTGAGGTTTGGAGCACATTTGATGAAGAATTCCAGTAACCTTTATTTTCAGATAGATTTCCTTTTCTAATTTGATGTCTTAGGGATTTGTATAACTGTGTACCTATCAGTGCATAAAGCATTTTAGTTTAGTTTAATTCTTGAACTCCTGTCTTGACGTTTGCATTTGGAGCCTTCATCTTTTTCTAAATACCAGTTTTTTTGCTGGATGAAGGTGAATTGTATAAACTGAACAGTTAAATGAGGAAATGTCACCTTCATTAAATAAACCCAGTGATTATTGAATAATCTTTGACTTTGTGGCTCGTAAACTGTTTTGCTTTGAAGGACAGTGGTAATAAATTCATCATTTTTATAATGTTACTTTTTAGGTAAATTATTTGTTTTCTTCTTTGAGATGAAAAGTAGGGATAACAGAGTTATCCCTCTTAACATTTACGTATAGAATAAAGTATTATATCAAGAATATGAAAGTGTAAAATAAAAGGAGCTTTTGAAAGCTCCAAAGGTTTTAATGTTTTACTGTATGCAGTTCCTCTAATAAGCCCTTTTTTGCCAATATGGTCATAGGCCATGGATCTGGAACCATCAAACATTGATGAAATTTTTTTTCCACAAAAGTACATTATTAGCAATAAGGAATCCTTTCCTTAAAAAGAATTACCATTGAAATGATATTGATAATCTTGCTTGATTTTGTTTTTCTTTTTTAAAAAGATACTTATTTTTCTAAACATAGACCTTTTGCAGCAATATGGATGGGGCTGGAAGGGATCATGCTTGGTGAAATAAACCAGAAAGAAAAGGAAAAATACCGATGGTTTTACTCATAGCAGGATTATAAAGGAACAGGGGAGAAAATATAATGAACGCTATATACCAGAGACATTTTACGGGGGTGGAGTGGGGAATGGGATCAATGATGGAGGGTCGTGGGGAAGTGCACTGGACTATGGTGATGGCACACCAAATAACAGATGATTTGGTGATAGAAAGCCATGGGGATTACAACTGAAATGGAAAAAGGCACAAAACGATGTAAAAATAAACTATTATATATATATATATTTTTTTTAAGATTTTATTTATTTGTGCATACAGAATTGGGGTACAGGCCTGAAAAGAAGGAAACAAAGGGTACCTGCTTGGTTAAACGATGA
>NW_004567104.1:47428670-47476261 GCF_000260355.1 Condylura cristata | reverse complement strand
ATCACCTCCCGGGCAGGCGGGCATTGAACTCATGCGGAAGTGGCTTTAGATTCTCAGTGCTGTGCTTTAACCCACTGCGCCACCAGGGAGGGCCCGGAATACTATTTTTAAAGTGATCTCTGGGTGATTCTTTGACAATTAACCTTGAACTCCTGGATTTATGACAGGTTAGTTTTCCATTTACTCTCGAACTCTTCTCAGAGTAATGAGGTTTTGGAACCAAAAATCATTTCATGACTTTGATGTGATACATGAAGTGGTTTTAACTAAAACATAATTTTCGAGTAATACCTTTCTATGATACAAAGTTTTCTTAAACATTTTTAATTTTTGTAATATGCAAGAAAAATTGATTTCCTCCCATTTTACTTGCACTGTTTATATTAAGGCAAGGCTTATTGACAAATTTGAATCAACATACAGTTTTGGAGTGACATGTTTTAAAATGTAGACTGAGTTTTACGTATGTGTTAAGACTTGAAAGCTAATTTGAAAAACTGCTTTCCTCAATTTTTAATATACTTTGATGTCATATTTAGAAACTAAAGGTCTTTTGGTTTCTTAGAATTTTTCTATTGCAGACACATTTCACATGCTTATTAAACCTGTTCAGATTGTGAAATAGTAATTTTTAGTCTAAATTATTATAGGTTAAGGGGCTTAAAAGGAGATGATTTTATGGAAAGGTGGCATTGTGCAAACCCTTGCTACCTTTAGCGTCTATAATACTGTATTTTTTGGACCCATTTAATGAAAATGTTCATATTTTCTTTAGTTAAAGATGCATTTTCCATGATTTCTCTTCCCCACTTCTTCTTCCAGCCATGTAGAATTGTGGAAATGGTAGATATAATAAATACTTAGTGAATGAGTAGTAATTTCTAGTTCCAAGCCTATAGTTCAGAACATTCTGAAAATTTGCTGAAATAGTTTAGTGAGATAGTTTAGTGAGATCCTTCTTATTTTTTTATGATGAAACCTTTTATAATATAGGTTGAAGCAAATTACCTGTTTGTACCCCACCTAAACAAAAAACTCCAAGTTTAGGTTAAGGATTTGAAGAAAGCTTATTTATTTTTTAGAAAAGTTGTTATATAATAGCAAAACAATAGCATATTATTTCAGAGGGTTTAAACATCTGTAGAGTATTGGGAAACTTAGATAAAAATTTAACAAGTATGGCCCTTCCTGGTGGCTCAGCGGGTTAAAGCACTGCACTAAGAAGCTTAAGCCACTTCCGCATGAGTTCGATCCCCGCCTGCCCCCGAGGAGAGCCACATGGCGTGGCAGACCTCTCCTGACCTGCCCGCTGCTCCCCTCAGCAGTGTACTTTGTCTCTCTGCCTGTTCTGCTCCTTGCTCTGTGTGTGGTGAATCCTCTCACCCTCCGCATCTCTGGCCTATACCCCAGTTCTGTATGAATGAATAAATCTTTAAAAAAAAAAATGTAACAGGTATAGCCAGTGTTGGGCAGAAATAATAGTAGTCTGTGTTTTGTCCTGAGGAATAGATTTATAAGCTACCTATTTTCCCACTATCTCCACTGCTTTACTAGCCCTTTATTTCCATGTCTTTTTGTTATTTTCATATTTAATGTGGAAGATGTTAAAATAGGTTTCCTTTCTGTATGTTGGAAATTACAACCTTTGTTTCTTCGTGTGGCCATCATACCATTTAATTTTTTTTTTTTAAGATTATTTTTGCATACAGAACTGGGGGTACACAGGACAGAGGGGCAGGGGCGGTGAGAGGATTCACCAGAGACAGAGCAGGGAGCAGAACAGGCAGATCGATGGAGTACACTGCTGAGGGGAGCAGTGGGCGGGTCCGGAGAGGTCTGCCGCACTATGTGGACCACCTCCAGGACAGGGATCAAACTTGTGCTGATGTGGCTTTAGCTTCTTAGTGCTTTGCTTTAACCCGCTGTACCACCAAGGATTTATTATCAGAGTTATCTAACTGAACATTTGTGCTTTGTTTTTTATAAAGGCAGCTATTTTTTTTTCCTCTGCTTGGTAAGACAACTTTAACTCTTGTCCACCTTCCTTCCATGAAATTTCGTAAGCTCTTAGGACATATGCTGATTTAGTAATCTCAGGAAAAAAAGGCATGAAACAAACCAAAAAAAACCTATGCTGGAAACTGATCTAGTTCACAAAACAGAACAACCTCTCAGCTGTCAGTACCCTTTAGAACCAAAAATGGCTTACTTTCACCTACAGTCATGGCAGCTATGTTCTTCCTCTGCCTTTGTAATGGTTTTTGGACTTGCTTACCTCTTTGAGGGGACTAGAGTGTAAACTACTTTAAATATGATTGATCTGTTTCATAGCTCTAGCAAAAACTGGTAGGCCAACTGGTAGACAGATATTTTGTTTCTGGATGGATTTAGTTTGCAGTAAGTGAAAAGAATTTGTTTTTAAGTGGAACAAATTAGTGTTAGATGTGAGGGAGTAATTTGTACGTTTGATGTGATACATTCTTGGGGTATAGTTTTGGAATTAGAGAACGGAGATTGGTGAAGAAGTTGAATGAGTGATAGGCTTACTTATTTTTAAGTTGCCTCTGTCCACAACTCCAGAAAATAACATGCAAATGATAAGACCAAATTTAGGGTCTTGGAACTTTTCCATGTACAAAAATCTTCATTTTTCTTATTTTTTAACTAATCTATTTTGGGAATTAGGAACAAGATGGCCAAAGTACAAAGTCTTTTTAAATTTTTTCTCCCACCACTATTACACTCTTTGACCCGCACTGCCATCTCTTCCTCTTATCCTCAGAAGTCTCACTATGTTTATTAAAATCAACTAGTTTTTGTAAGTCCTTTGCTTTGTTTAGTTGTCCACTGTGTAAATGTTTGATGTTTGTCATTTTGACTTGCTTTACTACACAGAATTCCCTTGACTGCCTTCGATTTTGCTGTAAATGGATTAATTTTTTGTTACATGTATTCCATTGTGAGGATACCACATATTCTTGATTTGACCTTTAATGGGCACTTAGGTTGTTTCCATTTCCTAGCTATTGCAAATATTGTTGGAGTAAATATTGTAGGGCATGTCATTTTTTTGAATTGATGATTTCATTTTCTTTGAATAGATGCCCAAGAGTGGAATTGCTGTTTCATAGTGTTTCCATTTTTATTTTTTTAAGGTAAATCCAGATTGCTTTACAAAATGGCTGCACCAGTTTACATTTCCAGCAGTGGTGTAATAGGGTCCCTCTTTCTTCACATTTTCCCCACTACTTTCTGGGTTTAAGAAAAAATTATGCCATTCTCACAAGTGTAAGATAGTATCTCATTTAGGTTTGATCTACTTCTTACTCAAATTAAAAATGATGTGTTATCTGTTGGCCTTCTGTCTGGTTATCCTCTGGTGAACAAGCTACTGCCATTCATTTTTTGTTTTATGAATTTACTTAATTGTGTAGATTTTTTTATAGATCTTGGATATTAACCCCTGTCAGTTGTATATTGTGTAAATATTTTCTCACACTAAATAGGATGATGTTGTTAATCTATTTATATATTTTTTTGCTCTGTAGAAGGTTTTTTTTTTTTTTTTTTGTAGAAGCTTTTTTGTTTGAGGTAATCCTAAGTGTGTATTATTTATTTCCCTTGCTTTAGGAGTATACTCTACGAAAACTTACTGAGATCATGATATATATTGCTGGTGTTTTCTTCTATGTATATTATTGGTGCAAATCTTTAATGTTTTAATCTGTTTTGAAATCTATATTGGGCATGGAGTCAAAAAGTGTTTGAAAAACTTCATTTTTGTTACGTGTTGCTGTCCAGGTTTTCTAGTGACATATAGTAAAGACTTTCTCTTTTGTATGGTCTTGGTCCCTTTATCCTGAATCATGTATTGACATGCTTATATATGTAGGTATACAAATATGTGGGTTTATTGAGTCTGTTTCATTGATCTTCTATTCTTATACCAAATTGTTTTAATTAGTTGCTTTATACTAAAAAGTCAGGTAAGGTGATGCCTCCAATAGTCTCCTTTTCTTAAGGACTGCTTTCACTGCTTAATGCCTTTTATCATTCTATATAAATTTTAATATTTTTCAGTTTGAGTAATTCTGTTTCTTTTTCAGTGGGGGATTGTTTACAGATAATGTTTGATAGAATAGGTTTGTTTATATTCATTTTTTTCTTCATGAACTTGGATGTTTGATAGATAATGTTTGATAGAATAGGTTTGTTTATATTCATTTTTTTCTTCATGAACTTGGATGCCTTCATCTCCTTATGTCATTGTCTGGTAATTTACTTTAAAGGAATATTTAATAGGACTTTTTTTTTTTTAAATTGAGGAAATAGCAATGCAACCAGCAAAATAATAGGAATGAATGAGCACTTCAAGTTCATTGTGCTTATATGCTACTTATTACTTAAAAGTTTTTTACAGGATAAATATTCTTTTGATTACAGATGATCTAACAACTTAGGTGTCCATTTACTTATAATAACAGAAAATTAGTTGTCAGTTGAGTAAATGCTTAGCAGTATCTTTTTGTTTACTTGTTTTGTTGTTTTTTTTCCCAAAGTTTTTGAGTTTCTGGGGGTGTGAGAATTCACACAGTGGGGAGCAGAACAGGCAGATTGACTGAAATACACTGCTGAGGGGAGCAGCAAGACAGAAGAGGCAGAGACAGAAGAGGTCTGCCATTCCATATGGGTCACCTCCCTGTTGGGGGGTTGATGGTGGTGGTTAATTGTTTAATTTGTGTTTTAGTGGCTATGGATGGCCTCATAGTGCTGCTCTTTAACCCTTGCACCACCAGGGAGGGCTCTGTTGGTATGTTTAAGTATCTTGGTCTCTGGTTTCTGAGACCTGTAAGTTATCCTTGAATTCCTTTCCTTTAACTCAGTAGTGGTATAAATGACTATTGAATACTTTGGTATCTTTAGAAGAAAATTTACCAGTTTAGAATGTGTAAACTTTTCTGCTTTTAAAAATACTTTATTATGGATAAATGTAAACCTGACACACTAATATAACGAATTTCATGAATTCATACCTAGCTCCAAAAATAACCAATTCGTAAGTCAGTATCATGTTGTCTACTCACAGTTTTTCTGTACCACCTTAGCTCCTTATTATTTTGCAACAAATTACAGGCACATCACTTATAACCCACTTAAATCAATAATTTAATGAATTATAAATATTTTAAAGGAAGAAAGAAAATTTAAAAAATGCTTTTTGTGCATTGGTTTAGCTTGTTTTCCTACAGACCAATTGATAAGTGGAAAAAGGCATAGAAGTAGATGGCATAACTTTAGAAAGTTTCTTGTCCTTTTAGAGAATAAATCACTAGTGCCCAATATGTATCTCATATTAGGATTTGGGTCATCTGGTCTCTTCTTCTCCCTTCTCCCCCAATAGATAAAATATTTCTTTGTTATATTGCTTTTATTTTTCTTTCATCTAATAATTCTTAGGGAAGGTGCTAGATACATAACTGTTTGAAGAAACTTAATGTTTAACTTGCATTCCTCTTCCCCATTTTATTTTAAAATAAACAAGTATAAAGAATTAAAATACTCCAAAGTCTGTATTTAGAGATACTTATTACTAATATTTCAGATTGTACATATATATTTGCCTATCTTATGTGTTTTTTTATTTTATTGTGTACAGATAAAATGGCAACATTTTTGTTCCTTTTATAGATGGTGTGGATGGTAGGGAAGAAAAGCCTGCATCTTCTGATTCTTCTGGAAAACAGTCTACTCAGGTTATGGCAGCAAGTATGTCAGCTTTTGACCCTTTAAAAAATCAAGATGAAATCAATAAAAATGTCATGTCAGCATTTGGCTTAACAGATGACCAGATTTCAGGTAAGTTAATTCCTCCCTCCCATCCTTCATTCCTTCTTCTCTTTTCTCCTTTCCTTTTTAAATAGCATTGGTGAAGTGTATAAATCTTAAGTATTCAGTTCAATCAATTTTTAAGCATGTATATGTCTACTTAAAGCACCAACTAGATTAAGATGTAGTTAATTTCCAGACACCCTGAAAAATATATTTGTGGGTGAAAGAGGTTTATTAGAATGATTTAGATATGTGAAAATGTGACAGTGGAGGGAATAGTATTAGAGGCAGAAAAATATTAGATGTAGGAATATTAGGCATATAAGAAGAGGAATTGTGAAAAAAATTTTTTGGACTCGAATACTAAGCTAGAGGACTGAACTTGATTTGGATTGTGGAGTCTCATTGAAGAATCAAATGATTCTTTTGGTGGCAGGTTGTATAAGGCCCAGGATATTTGTATGCACAGATAAGTTTTGGTTTTTGCAGGGAAATGTTAGAAATCAGGAATATAGTACTTCATAGTTTATAGAAAAGGGTTTGCATTTATGCTGAATGCTGAAAAGATTAAAGGGAAAAATAAAGTATGTACATTCTTGTAAAAGGCTGCATTTGTGATTTGTGTGTGTGTGTGTGTATATTCTATAGTATTTGTTTTCCAAACCAAACATATTAATTGATCTTAGTGGAGAAAGCTCTTATACTAGGAACTGAACTGGCTTTTCATGACCAATCAGGGCCACCAAGTGCTCCTGCAGAAGATCGTTCAGGAACGCCTGACAGCATTGCCTCCTCCTCTTCTGCTGCTCACCCAGGAGTTCAAACACAGCAGCCACCATATACAGGAGCGCAGACACAAGCAGGTCAGAGTGAAGGTAAACTAGAGCTTAGAATATGTATGTGCAGAAATGTTTATTGCAGCATTGTTTTTAATTATAAGCAATTTACATATGCATTTATGCTGTGAATATAGTTGTGAAATTTATTTACTTGATACATTATGTATTTGAGTTTAAAAAATACAATAATACGTCAAATATTCTTGTTATTGGAAGGAAAGATTACCTGAAAAAGAATTTATATGAATACAAAAATAAAGTGTGATAGATCAGAAGATTTCATTCTAGTCGCTATTCTGTGATAACTGTGAGGTCAGAGGTGTCTCATTAAAGTAACACTTTTTTTTTCTTTTAATACTTAGGGTTACGTTTTTACTATAGCAATGGAAACAAGTAAAGGAAAGACACCTGTCAGGTCAGGTGTGGGTTTCCAAACAGAAATCTCTGGTTCTAAGGATTGGTCTAAAGTGACATTTTTCACACAATAATTAAATGCTATTTTTTTTCCTTTTCCTATCCCTCTAGCATCTGTGTATTTTTTAATTTAAAAAGACAAATATAGAGGTAAAGTGTAACTTCAGTTTAGTATTATTATTATTATTTTTTAAATAATAATATTTATATTCTTATGCAGATAGCCTTTTTTTTTTGGATAGGAAAAACAATGTATTTTTTCCCCCGCCTGTTGATGTGTACTCTGTTTTTTAAAATACAACAAATATCACTGTATTAAATACTTCTTTGGGCACCTGGACATTTTTTTTAAGATTTATGTATTTATGCCTATAGAACTGGGGTATAGGCCACAGGTGCAGGGGCGGCCAGAGGATTCACCAGAGACTGAGTGGGGAGCAGAACAGACAAGATCGCAGCGGGTGGGTCAGGAGAGGTCTGCTGTACTATGTGGATCACCTCCACGGTGGGGAACAAACTCATGTTGAAGTGTCTTTAGCTTCTTAGTGCTGTGCTTCAACCCTCTACGCCACCAAGGAGAGCCCGGAAATGTTTTAATAGGACTCAGAGTGTAAAGAAATATAGGAGGTTTTCCAGGTAGATAAATAGAAAGGGACAATGATTGCAGGAAAAAAGAAGAGTAAGATAGAGACAATCTGAATAATCAGGCATGACAAAATCTCTGTACTCACGTAATACTCAAGTGTCTTTCTTTCCAATAATTAGAATGTGTTTTAAATCAAGCATTCTCTAAATGGTTTGTCTTTCAATGAGCAAATTTAGTCTCTTGAGTTTTGATATTCTCTCATTGTTAGTTGTGAAAATTGAATTAAAGTTCTTTTGAACAAATGTCTTTAGTCCTGAAATGAAATATAATTTAAAATTTCATAATTTAGAACAGCTAAAAGTAGTATTGCAATAGTTGAAGATTGAGGAATCACAAACTCAGGACAGCATACATTGGGGTACCACTCTGAACCCTGTGTAGAATATATGGCTAAGTGGTTACTGATCTCTAGGATTTCTTCCAGGTACTAAAGTCCTGTTTCTGTGAATTGCCCATGCTTACTAGGACCTTTAAAACTACAAATTCCCCTTATAAACAAACACCAGGTGGTGCTCTAACTATTTGTATAAAGGGGCAGGGTTGTGGAATGATATATTTCCAACACAAGAAGTAAGTTACTTAGCACCAGAAGCAAATGATTGACTTTATCCATCATGTTGAAAAAAGAAAAAGCATAGCCTGAAATGAGCTGAGCACTATTAAGAATGCTTTCCTCCTGTAGTACAGGAGGAAACCTTTAGTTGTTTCATAAGATGAACACTAGTCATAGAGACTAGTAGAAGAGGGTAATGTGGCATTTTGCTGACAAATGATTTGGGAAGAATGTCTTTTTGCTTAGCAAAATTTCTTTTTCTCAGCCAATTTTGCACCAAACACAAGTGCTATAACTGGAAGAAAATAGAATTGACATAGAACTGGATTAAGAGGGAGGCAAAAACTGAGTTTCACTGTGATGAAAGCATAATGTCTGTATCAGGTGAAATAACACCTGTATTTTTATTTATTTTTTTAGTATATAGTTAAAACAGTGTGTAATATTTAAGAATGGCAATTGGAAAGATAATTGTATCAAATAATAATTACTGTTCAGTTATAAAGATTTAAGACGCTACTAATATTTCAAATTACTCAATTGAGTTCTAATAATTAAAATTATTTTTCAAAAGTACAAATTAGAGAATATAAAAGGGTGTACATTGAAAAATAGAAAACTTTCTTATCTCTGTTCCCTTTTCCAGAGGCATAAAATTAACAGTTGGATATGCAGGGTGGTGTATTGTATGCTTTGCTAAAACTGTTTTTTCAAGTCTGCTTGTGTAGTTAATAATAATAAGTGACATCAGCTAGTAGGTTAGCATTCCGGTATAACTAGGTTAGTCTTCCCCAAAGAAATAAAGTGGAGGCCATGTGAAATTAAAGTTTTCTATGAGCCACACTAAAACAGTTTAAAAAGTTGTGAAATATTGTTAACGAATGATTTGGAAAGAATATCTTATTCTTATATATAAATTAAATCTAAATATCTAAATAGTAATAAATTTTATTTAACCAGACATATCTGGTATATCAGTAAGTGGTAATTCCTTTTGAAATGTTAGTAATAGTTTACGTTGTATAATTTTTTACTACATATTGGTAATTTGGAATACGAAACTAGTTTTGAAAAACTTCAAAACACACAGCATGACATGGGTTAGCCACATTTCAAATGCTTAGTCATGTGTCTACTGGTGAATGTATTAGATAGCACAGCTTCTAGATTAATGTATCATTTGTTTAGATTCACAAAATGAAGACTAATGAAGTCTTTGATGGATGATGTATAAAGAATCTCACATTTTCAGTTTGCTCAGCTGCTTGTTATGAACTATTAACAAATATTTGTAATGACTGATTAACATAGGAATAGCTTATAAAACATTAAATAATTTTCGAAACAATTTTAGGTTGTTTAAACTCCTTGGAAATGTATACTTTTTGCAAGAATTTTAATACATTGTTCACTTACAAGGCTCAACAAAATGTTGAGATCATAAAATGAAACAAAATTTGGTAATAATCCTTTTTCAAAGAAAGAGGGTGCCTCTGTTACTGGGGAACTTTGTACATTGGAGTACTTGTGAAAAACCTAAATAAGTGGTGAAGTTAGAGAAGAGCCCTATAAAGTGTCAGAGACCAAGAAGTATTGCTCTTTGATAAACTGAAGACTTTAAAAAGGATATAATTAAAATCTATAAAATCATATGCCAAGATAATAAGCTTGTCTTTAAAAAAATGCCTTTTGTGATATAAATTTTGAAGTAAGCACAAAAGTAGACAACAGAATAATTACATTTTCATATATCCATCATGCACACTTACAGTAATTCTGGCTTTTTTTTTAACCTGGCTGTTTTGTATTTTGATTACCTTGCTAAAATATTTCTAATCAAACCCTACATGTTATTTCTAATCAAACCCTACATGTTATTTATTGCAATTTTTCATTATGCCTATTTAAATAATAACCTTTTCTATCTAGTTAAAATAACTGGTGTGTCATTACTAAAATAATCAAATTAATAGGGAATGTTGATATTAACATACATTTATATTTGAATTTCCATAATTGTCTCATAATTATTATAGTTAGCTTATTCACATCAGGAGCCTGACAAGGCTAACATTTTCCACTTGATATCTTCCTTGTCTTTTTTCCTATACATTTGTCACCCCTATACATTTCCATAGTCAACTATGTATATTATTACTGTGTAACATTTTATCCCAAAACATGACTGTAAGAGAGACATCTAGGTTTGAGTCAGGGATCTGTGAGCAATTTATTTGGACCAATTCTGCTTTCTACCAGTTGAAAAGACTTTTTTTTTTTTATTACAGTAATTTAGGTAATTGGTTTGTAACACTGTGTGTTTTAGGGGAGTTAAGTTCACACCTCAACAAGTGCATGTTGTCATACTAATCTCAACAGACCTTTAATAATCCTCCATTGTAGTATTGTGCCCTCTCCCTCAGACGCTCCCCTTTTGGTCGCCTCAGGTCTACAGTCAAAGTTAAAGGGTTTGTTTTTGTCTATTCCTGTGCTTTGCTTTATTTATATTCAAAAATTATTTGGTATTTTTTTTCCCTTCTGACTTAATTTTGATTAGCACAATTTCCCAATTTATTTTAATTCTGTCCATATGGTTGCAAATGGTAGGATTTCATCTTGTGGTTTTTGTTTTTATTTTAATAACTGGGTAGTATTCCATTGTTTATACATACCACATCTTTATTTGTTCTTGGGCACTCAGGTTGATTCTATATTAGCTTGTTTTTACTCCAGGAATTAGGCGTTTGTAGTTATCTTAAGCTTAATTTCCAAAATGAATCCCTCACATTGGTTTTGGCAGGAGGCTTCATTTCCACCAGAGCACATGATCAAGAGAAATTACAAGGGAGAAGATAACTGTCTTTTTTGACCATTTCTTAAAAATGCCCCCCCCCCTTTTTTTTTTTTTTTACAGTATTCTGTTGGAATACAGATCAGCTTTCAGTGCTGGGGGACTGAATACTTGTGGTTAATTGTTTGTTCTTAGCTCATTTTTGTATTGTGGAGTTAATCTTACTAATTTCTGTGACAATAAAGGTACTGTCTCATTATCATATACATACAAGTGTAGGAGTTTATAGAGGGGGAGACTGTCTAACACTCACTGTAGCAAAGTACAGCCCCGGCACTGTCATCTTTACAAGTGAGTCTTTTAATAATAGGTGTATCCTCGAAGTTTTTATTGATGAAACCAATTTTGCTTCTTGGAGTAGGTCATAGACTCGTTCTTGGCAGCGGTTTACTACCTAGAGCCTTAATCTCAGCCTTTTTGAGGACAACTCCATATATTCTATGAGGAGTGTGTTTAAGATTCCTTTTAAAGTAAAGCTCCACAATAACATGTATATTCTAGTGGTGGTTTTTATTTACTGTGATATACTGACTCCAGATAAGTTGTAAAGTTGTTCAGTATCTGAAGTAGATACAGAATAGGGATTGCTATTGAGGTTGACATTTTTGTTGATTGATGTATTGTAAATCAATCACTTGAATTTTAAGAATAAGAACTTACAGTCATTTCTATACATATTCCTCCATCCCTCCTTGGTTATATTTCTGTGCCTTTTTTTTTTTTTTGTCACTTCTACTTTAAAATTTAGGTGTGTAAAAAATAAACCATGAGTAAGGTGGTACCTAAATTTGCCTTTGTTTTAAGCCATTAAGAAAATATTTAAGGAACTTACAGAGGGTTCTTTTTGGGGTATTTGGGAAGAGGATTTATAGCTTAAAAATAGGTTAGCAAATATTTATTTTTAAAAAACCCACAAAGAAAAAATAAGCTGGCTATAAACTCTCATGCAGTGTTAGAATACATTGAACTGAACAACCAGTCCTGTACAGTGGGCTCCTCTTGATCTCAGCCTCGAGTGCTAGTTGTCTACTATGGCTCATTTTGAGTAGCACTAGTTAATATGGTGACTTGTTTTCAGTAATTTTTTTTTTTCCCAGATCATGCTGTGTATGCTATTTACTTTATAAGAATGTTTTGATTAATAGCACTCTGAAAATTTTTCAAAGAATTAGCGAATATAAATTTATTGAAAAATGGTGAATACTAACAAAATATTAAAATGATGTTTTACTGCTATGCTAGATACTAGATCTTCTAGCTAAATCCAACATAGAGCAGTGAAGTAGTAGAGATGATAAAGACACAAACTAGTAAATCCTTATTTGGAAATCACAGGTAAAAACAATATAAATGGTTTGTCCAGAGATTTTTGGTCCAGGTAAAGAGGACTTCCATTCCTAAGAACACGTTGCCAGTGTTAAACCAGGTCTGCCGTTATTAAAAAATTGTAGTGAGAAACCCTGTAGGCTTTATTGGATTACACTTGATTGGGTGGGATATTCAAATGATGGAAAAAGTCAAATAGTTGTCAAATGCCAGTGGTGTTTTTGAAGTCTAGTAGTAAAGATGTGTAAATACTTACTACCAAAGAGTCAGTTCTTCTGGTAACAAAAGTTGAAAATTTTAGATGATGTAGCAGTTGCTAATGGTATGTGGCCCACTTCAGATTTTTTAAATTTATTTTAAGCTCATTCAATTTTTACTGAACATTATCAGTACATATCTGTTGGCCACTGAAAACCTGTTTTTCTGGAATTTACAAAGGATTAGGACTGTTTGCTGTGGGTTAGAGTTCTCTGCAGTTACCCTATATAGCAGAGAAAGTAAAGTGTCTTCATAGACACTTTACATGGAACAGATTTATACTCTTTGTGTTTATATGTCTGGATGCAGAGAGAATGTGAATGAGCCTTAAAAATACTTCTCTCTGCTAAGTTAAACCTGTCTTTTTTTCCTCATCTTGTCTTTCTTAGGTCAGATATACCAGCAGTACCCACAGCAGGCTGGCTATGGTGCTCAGCAGCCACAGGCACCACCTCAGCCACCACAGCAGTATGGTATTCAGTATTCAGGTGAGCAGGTGTCCCAAGGGAGTCGGCTCATGGTTTTTGAGCTGTTTCTATATTCATTAAAATCTAAGCCCTTGCTCTTAATTCCTTAATTTGTAATATTTACACCAACATAGTATTTTTTTTTCCAAAAACTTTTACATATTTTATTGTAAGTAAACGTTTCAGTTATCCAAAGGGAAAATAAAACACAGCAGATGATTGTATGATACCTTTAACATAAAAAAGTTTTGACTACAAGGCTACCTCCCTCTTACTGATATGATCAGTTTAACTTTAGCTGACTTAGAACTACAAAAATGCAAAGTTTTTCCCCTTCCCCCCCATCTCCATTGTATGGAGTAATTAATCCCAATGTACTCTCAGTACCTGCAAAAATACTGTTTTGTTACATGAAAAGGTGACCTTATTATATAAAACCCATATTTCAGTTATGTGTTTTTAAAATCTCCAAACTCAAGCCATAAAAGTAAAAATATATAAAAGGTAATTCTGTCTACTAAAAACATTTAGTAGTTTTAAATAGCCATTTGGGTATTCTATTTTACTGTCTGTCCTCTGGAAGTTATATTTAAGTATGTAAGTGTAGCACTGTTAATGTTATGGTTATTAATCATGTAATTTTATATATGTTACATCAGAGAGAGGTTTGCGATGAGCTCATTTTACATCTTTAGCTCATTTTACATCATTAACATCTTACCACCGAAATTTCAGCTGTGTTTAAACATCAATTACTGTCTAAGCCTATATCCTATTTCATGGAGTTTTGAAGCATCAGAGAGAGCAACAATCAGCAAACTATAGCCCATACGCCAAAATGTGATATCTTGCTCATTTCTGTAAATGGTTTTATTAGATCATATTCATTTCTGTTCATTTCTGTGCTGTGACTGCTTTGGTACCATAATGACAGTTGAGTAGTTGCCAGAGAGAACCTGTAGCTCTCTTATAATATGTTACTATCTGGGATTTACAGAAAGTTAGCCAACCCCTTATACTAGACCATACAATTTCTATCATTAAATTGGAATCTGGTATATTATAAAACATAAGGCAGTTTTTATTTGGACTTTATTTTCTGTAGTGTGATTTAACTTCTTATAGTTTTTAATATATAAAATAGGGGAAATAAATTTAAAATTGGATATTGGGGGAAAGTTATTTTTAGAAAGCAGTCTTTAAAAGTGTAGCAAATTATATAATTGAGAAAAAGTAGATGCTAGAGTATAGAGAATGTGGCATATATTTATTAGATCCAGGAAATTTTCAACTCTCATAGTGTTTCAGAATTACAAGGAGAGCTTTTTTGTGTATTGCTACTTGGGTGCTACTTCCAGAGATTTTGTTTCACTGTGGATGGGAGAGAAGGGGGTTCAGTATTTGATATTTTAAAATCATTTCAGGATCATTCTGAAGCACAGCCAGGGTTGGGGACCACTGATGTTGTCCCAGACATTTTTTTTTTTTTTTTTTTTTTAAAGAAATGCGGCAAGAAGGGTTTAAGGAGATGGTGACACATTGAAGGATTTGTAGCCATTTAGGGAAATTTGGATAAGAATCCCTTTTCTATTGCGTTTTCCAATCTAGACCAGTAGTTGAAAACTTTCTGCCATAAAAGGCTAAATATTTTAGGCTTTGTAGGCCATATGAAACCTTGTCCTGTGCTGTTCATTTATTTAAAAAAAAAAAAACAAAAAACAATTTCCATTTCTTGGAGTTCCTGGTGTTCCTAACCACAGTTAATTTTTAAAGGGAGGGTGACACTTCGAAGAATATAATAGAAAAAAAAATAGAATTGTCACAATTTTAAAGACTAGTAAGCTGCTTGTGAAATGATTTCTAGGACCTTTAAGTGTTATTCGCTAAAGAATAAAGAATCTGGTTGCTTGCAAACTCAGTTAATAAGGCCAGCTTAGATTTAGTTGCCAAGATCAAAAGGTACTTTGGTTTTATTTCTTTTGTGCATATAGTGTCAAGTGAGGCATTTTTAGTATAAAACTCAATCTTCAGAAACTTAACAGTACAAAAACCTTTTTTTAATGTAGAGGGTAAGAGATTGTATGAAGTGCAGGGCTTATCATAAATTGACTTTAGTATTTAGATGCTACATGAGTAAAATGCATTAGATATTTGATTTACTTAAAAATTAAGCTTGCTCTTAAATGCTTTTAGTCAGGGTCTTTCCTGAGTACAATTAGTTCTTTTCAGATTATTCTTTGTATTTCTGATCCTACTAGTCCTATAACTTGAATTTGATTGGGAGATATGGAAATAGTCAACTAAATACTCTGCTTGGAGACTGTAAGTGGTGGTGGTAACATTGGACCATCTTTGACACTGTTGGTTTGCAAGTTTCCCTTTGTAACATTTTCCAGTTTTATTCATGGAGTATATCAAAAAGCTTTCTTTCATGAGTAAATTTTGAACCCAGGTTCAAGGTGAGTTCAGAATGTACTCAAATTCAAACCTTTTTTTTTTTTCCTAATGCAGGGCTGTACATATTTTAATAATTTTCTTATGTATCTGGTATTTAATGCTGACAGGATTCCAGTCAATGGAGAGGTTTCATTGCAAGTAGCTGCAGGTGTGTTTCATGGTAGAGATAAAAGTTTTTAGTGAGCAGACATGCTTTTAAATTTTTTTACATCTGGTAAATAATAAGCTTTTGATTTTATGGGGTGATGCTTTTTGTGTGTTATGCTGTTATTGCTAAGTCAAAGAATTTGTGTTGTAAAGGCAAAAACATTCTTCTAAATCTTAAAGTTGCAAGATTTTAAGGATTGTAAAAAATGGGTACTTAATGTTTATTCTTACAAGGCTTATTTTTTTGTAGAGTGAATTATCTGAAAGTCTCTCCGCTCAATAAGATGTATTTGTTTCACTTAAAAAATACTCAGCTCCCTAACATTTTTATTTGGTTGGTGTGTTAAATAGGCCTCCCCTCAAAACAGGTTATTGATTAGCTTTTGCATTAATTCCTGCATTTTATCACTTTAACATGTCTTTCATGCTAGGAGTTATGCTACAACAGAAATTTGCTCTCAGGGGCTACATAGTCTAGAAACAGCTGTAATGAAATAATATATAGTGGCTTCAGTTTTAGAGGGTTTGAAAATTGCCTAGAAAGCACCTGTTTCATATTGCTTGGTGTTGAAATAGTGTATGTTAGAAATTACTACTGGTTAAATATTTGGGAATAGTATGCTAAATTATCACCATTTTTGGCCCATAGCAGTAAGGCATTATGTGTAAAACTTTCACCAAAAGAAAAATATGAATGTTCTTTTGACTTTTCAGCAGGCTATAGTCAGCAGACTGGACCCCAGCCACCTCAGCAATTCCAAGGATATGGCCAGCAACCAGCTTCCCAGGCACCAGCTCCTGCCTTTTCTGGTCAGCCTCAGCAGTTGCCTGCACAACCACCACAGCAGTACCAGGCGAGCAATTATCCTCCACAAACTTATGCTACCCAGACTTCTCAGCCTGCTAATTATACTGTGGCACCAGCCTCACAACCTGGAATGGCTCCAAGCCAACCCGGGGCCTATCAACCAAGACCAGGTTTTACCCCACCTCCAGGAAGTACCATGACTCCTCCAAGTGGGCCTAACCCTTTTGCGCGTAACCGTCCTCCCTTTGGTCAGGGCTATACTCAACCTGGGCCTGGCTATCGATAGAGGCTTAGCTACACCAGTGAGTAGCTGCTAGCTCTATGCCTCCCAAGAGACTCCAATACTATTTTAATTTGTATTGAAGTTCAAAAATTTAAAAAGCAGAGCATTTTTTATAATACCAGTGCTGTTAATTCAAAGTATAATTTGCTGGAACTTAAAGACCAAAATGAAAGATTTTTTTCCCCTTGCTTAAGTGTAGCAGCTTCCTAGTTATTTTGAAGCACTACTCTTACATATGTGTAAGTGATTGACTTTCTAGCTTGCCTTGTCCAGAGGATATTAAAATACTAGGTTGATGTTTAGCCATCTTATACTGGGCTTTTTACTGTTAACAAGATGTACTAAAGTAGATCCCTTTGAGAAGACAGCTAGATAATATGTATAAAATGTAACATTGATAGGTTAATAAAGATGATTGAATCTATTAGTAGTCTTGTAATTTTAATGTAGTCATTCATTTACATGAGAAAAAAGTAAATCCTTCCTGATACTTTAAGTTTTTTTTTTTTCTTGATTTTCAAAGAAATGCATTTAATAGGCATTGGCTTAAAGTAGAGATCACAGGTATTTAGGAAAAACACAATATAGTATTTCACTGAATAACCTTATTTTCTTTATAGAGAGGAACCATTCAGAAAGGAAGACCATAATCTTAAAAAAACTACATCTCTTTATTACAGGGTTTATACTTGTTTGAAAAATACAAATATGTAGCATTGATAAAATTGAAGCCATGTGGAAGGTAAGCCCAAGAAAGTACCTTTTTAGATGAGTTAAAGACAGTAAATATTGTGGGCTTTTGTGCTCAGTTTCTGCATATAACTTGATTGGCATAACAGTATAAACACAATTGCTTAAATGCTTCAGAGAAATTATTCAACTCATTAAAAATTGAGGTTTAAATAAATCTAAACCTTAGGACCTTTCCCCTCCAGATAATACATGCTGAAGCTAATTTGATCTAATAAGTTAAACCAAGTAAAGATTGATGGAATTAACTCACAAGTAGAAAGACTACACATTAACGAAAGTAAATAGCTTTTAAAAAGTATATTAGTTTTTCGATGTTAATTTTGTTATAAAAGTATCTCAAAACATCATTACAACAGTCTGATAAATAATATACAAATGATCTCTTAAAATACCATGTCTTAGGGAGCCAGCTTCCCAAAAAATGTTATTCTGTTAATATCTTGCTTTCTTAAAATGACTTTGTAAAACCTGATAAATATCTCAGCAGTCTTTTCTAATAAACATCTAATGTTGCTTTTTATACATATTAATTAGTAAACATAACAGCTTAAATGAATGTGACAAACATCCAATTATGTTTGGCAAAGATGAGACAAAGAACTTTGGAACATGACTGTAGCATCTACCATTTTCCAGGAATAGTGGTTCCACATTCATACCATTGGACATAATTGATCTGGGTATGACCACCTATTTCTCCAAATTGGACAGGTTCTTGGCGAACTGCTCTGAAATAGCCTAAGAGAGAAAATGTTTTAATGTTAATTTTTACCTTTGTTGGTCAGATTGAACAGTATCACCAAATGGCTAAAGGTTACTCTAGGTGGAAGAGGTATTGTAGTAAATGGATAAACAGAAGCTCTGTCATCTTTCTTGAGTTAGTAATATCTGCATCAACATTGGGAGCACCTGAAATGCTGACATTTTTTGCCTCAAGGTACGATGGGATGGTTGGTAGTGTCAGACAAAAACTGGAAAGGGGAGAAGTCTATTGTGTTTTTTGAGTATTAAAACATTCGGTATACTGTATATACAGTGACCTGTGAATAACTTGATTTTGCACACAGTGGTCCACATTATTGAGGAATTTTTTCAGTTCCTCAGGCTAACTCAAAGGGAAGACAACCTTTTACAATGCTTCCTGTTATAGTTTATTTTTCTCTACCTTTCAAGTCAGTAGCAGTACAGTCAAAAGTTATACTTGAATTTTCAATCAGTCTTAATTCCCCATATTGTTGAAGGGTAAAGTATATTTTCTGCACATTAGACTAGTATTGCTCTTTGCACAACTGACCTGAGTAAAAGGCTGTGCATTCAAATGTTAAACAATCTTAAAACTATTGTAAGTACTAAACTTGCATAAAATCTTCCTTCAAGGATCACTCATTAAATCATTAAATATTTCACTGAGAAATGAAATATATACAATGATGCATACATTGACCTTTAACAAATGTGCTGTTTTTAAGTACCAGTGAACAAACTGATACTGAAAGGACTAGTCAAGTAAGTAAATGTTTAAATGAACCACTCCTGCATGGACAAAAATTGAGTGGTCCTTAATTTCTTACCAGAACTCTTCTAATTGTATTCATATATTTTAAGGGAGTTTGTTTTTTCCCCTAACAAAATCAAATTTCCTTCAAATATAATGCATTTTTATAAATGTCTATATAATTTTGTGTGGCTCTAAGAAATAGAGGCAGATATGGGGAGCCAAGTTGAAACTTGTGTTGAAGTCTTCTTCATATTAAGATTATTTATATACATGTGAAGATTTTTTTTTTTTTAGCCAGATACTTGGAGTAGTACTGCTATAAAGGTGCCTCAGAAAACATACCTTCTTTCGTTGGTAACTGGTCAGAAGTAAGTTGCTGTCCTGTGCGTCCATCTAAAAATGAATCCACAAACTGGCAATGATCTTCTCCGTGGCCTCTTTGATCACCTATGTTATAAAATTTTCCTAAAAAAACAGAATTTGAAAGGATCACAAATTGTCACTTTCTGTGATAAGACAATTCTGAAATAATCAAATTCTTTAAAATTTTCAGTCTTTACTTAAGCCCTTGTACTTTTTCTCCCCTCTTTAACCTTTTTAGTCTCCCCACATAGTATCCTTTCATTTTTCCCTGCCTATATATATTATTGATTCTTCCCCTCTTCTGCTCAGAGATTAAGTCATCTTTTAAAAATGCAACTTTTATTTCTCTCCCATTTAGCTCTTTGGGTTGATTTCTTTTCAGAGTTACAAGTATTACCTTTTCAGAAAGGCTTTCATTCAGCCATTTTCTTTAAATTTTCCTCAAAATACTACATTTAATTCCTATGTATATATTGTCTTTCTCTACTAGATTGTATGTTGCTTTGTCCATCACTTTGGAACAACGTCTGACACAAAATAGATACTATTTGTTGAAAGACTGAACAAACACAGAATGATCAAGTTGTGAACAGCCTCAAATTTTTGTTCAGAAATAAAATTCACTGAATCTAGGCCAGTGTTTGGATTTTATATTGCCACACTTACTAGAGGAGTGTGTACACGCTAGCTCAAATAGTATTATCTACTCTGTACCTTCTAATAGCATGTCTCAAATCCTTGTTTCTATGGTTAAGTATTCTAATATCTTGCTCAAAAAGAAAACTTGTATTAACATCACCAATTATAGTTTTTGGTATAGCAGATAGAAAACACTAAGGTATAGAATGCTAGCACTCCCTGAAGTATCGATAATGATCAAAACAAACTTGTTATTCTGCTTACCAGTGAGGGAGTCGCTCAGATATATCTTGTATCTGAGAGAGTTGCACAGCTGTACTCCTACAAACTTTTTATACCATGTCCTCTTCACATACTGTTTGCCCTTACATTCTGAGTAAGAGTCTGAATTAAAAGGTCTTTCAGTCCAGATGGCATCTCTTCCTGCTGCATAAGAAAAACACATGGTCTGAGTTTAGTGTCTGCCTTTTGGTAGTGAAGAGCTATCCTAAAAGCTTTTCTAAAAAGGACTTTGCATACTATATTGACAATTTGATGATACTTACTTTTCTGTAGTGTTAAATATTGGGACCAAATGAGTTTAAACCTGTAACCCCCAAATAGGTTCTGGCAAGGGTAAGATAAGTTTTAAGAGCAGTATGTTTAGCTGTTATACAGTCTCTGCAGTTGTAGATGTAAATAGGATCCCTTTACAAGCAAATTTAGGGTTTTGTTTTGTTTTTTCCTGGTTCTTGCGTGTACCATTTAAATAGCTATTTTAATGTAACATTATTAAAAGTTGAAATGTTATAGCTTCAAAATTTGACCTGGCCTGGTATATAAAAGGCAGGTTTCAAAATATCCAACTTACCTCAAATGTTCCATTAACACCGAGTGTATATGGTATTTTGAGAATACGTTTTCTTTAAATTTTCCTCAAAATACTACATGTACACCTGCTCAAGATACTAACATGACTAAATGGACGTAGGAATCCTGTCCTTTAATATTGAGGCTGTAACTATAAATCCTGCTATACCTTTTGAGTTAAATTAGTATAAGAAATTAGAGGGAAGCATGCAGTTGTGTCTGTGTTGAAACTTACCAGAAACTGGCTCGCTCACTCTTGGGTCAGCTGAGGAGAAACAGTCAAAAGGTAAGTTTCAAATTTCCAGGGGCATAGTGAAGAAGATAGTGTACTTTTGCTAGAGACTGAGTTTGAAAGTATTGTAGACACTGTCCTTGACTGGAGAATCACTTCTGTCTGGGATGCATCTATATCTTACATAATTTGAGTAGTTAAACCTCTTTTATTCTAGCTTTTACATGTATTTAAAAAGCTTCCTCTTTCATACAAAAAGTACTAAATGATTAAATCACTTAGCTGCCATGAACATTGGTGTAATTATACAAATAATGCTGTGGTACACATGTATCATAAGCAAATTGGAGCTTAAAATGCCATATTAAAAAGCTTTACAGACATGTCAAAAAACTATCAATTGAATTCCCATTGTGGATGTACTGTGTCTGTCTGTCTGACATACATAAACACATACTTATATGCCCTACCTTTTTTCCTAACATCGGGTAAAAGTGGTGATCCCTGTTAAGAGCAACATCAATTTGCTATTTTCCATGGATTTTTTTAGTGGAATCTAAGAAACTGTATACATAGTGTTTAGCTGACAAGCTCCCACTGTAAAAAATATATCCCAGAGTTACATTTTTGTTGGGAGTTACCTGACTCAGTACTAAATGCCACGGTGTTACTGGCGGGGCCTTCACCAAGTGGATTTTTGGGTTTCACTTGGAATTCATAGCTGTGTAGAAGGGAAATAAAGATAATTAAAACATTTTCGAAGGGTAGGAAACTTTGCCCTGTTAAACAGATATCCTTTCTAAATTAGATTTTTTTTTAAATCATGTTAGTAAATGGACATAATATTCTATAGTAGCCTCAGGAAAGCAAGTTAATTTTACTGGCTGAACAGCTTGTATATGTTGTATGTATGATTAAGTTTTAAAATTCCAAATCAGAAATAACAGAGAGAAATGTGGTGGATCTGGCTAGCTCTAGCAATAAGAAACCTCAGTTTCCTTCACATGTCTGGTACTTTTTAAGGCAGACATGAAAACATCCTTTTTCATGCCTTCTAGTTCAAATCTAGAGAGAGCAACATGCCTGTTTCACAATCAAATACGAGAGTGGCCATGGGAAAATATTTTAAAGCATTCTTGCCCTATCCTAGCTTCTAAAGTTTTGAGGGTGTTCACGTAGGAATCCTTTACTTTAATATTTGATAACTTTTAAATTAACCTATAGGGACAGATGCACATGAAGACAACTTACCTATGTACACAATAGGGACAGGGTAGTATTCTTTTGTACAAGATACCTATATAAGCCAAATTCATATGGCCCTGGCCCAGAATTCAAGAAAACTCAGATTCCTTGGAGTTATATGGGATCCTGTTCTTTGAAATTCTGCCGTTTTGTCATAATTTTTTGCAAATACATAATTGGCAAATTTTATTCATGGAATACTTAAGACAGCAAAACAATTTGCTATTTATCTCATGAGCAGAGTTAGCTGACTCACATTGGTCTTATATTCAAAATTACTAAGTCTCAGTTTTGTACAGTGGTAACTGAAGAATTTAGAATACAAAAGAAAAATGGCTTTTACAACAATGAGTAACAAGGATCTCTGGTACCTGGGGTACCAGGTGAACAGTAACAGGAAGACAAATTCTGGACTACTGAGGAATTACATTAAAACTACTAAAAACTAAAAACAGATTTGAATATTATAAAAATAGTAACAACCACTTTTCCACTTTTTTTTTTTTTTACTATCAGATGTAACAATTCTACACAGTCAGCAATGACACACACACAAACCCCAAGAACTAGGTGTCCTTGCTATTTTTTAGTTCAGAACGAGGTACTCAACGATTGTATTATTATGATCTTTGCTTTTCCAAACCTACTGAAGTGAGGATTAACACATACAGGGTTTTTAAGGAGACTGCACGTTAAATTACAGAAATTGGTGAACTAAACTCACACAAGGTGCTATTGCAGTTAAAAGGTCACCAGAAGCAAACATTATTGTCACTTGTTTACATAAATCATACATACATGGGATGTTTTGGCATGGAATATTTTCCAGAGATTCAATTTCTGTGTAGATGCCTGATGACTGTATAAACAACAACCCACTTCCCCCTCTTCAACCCCACTTATGGTAAAATAAAAATGGGGGGGGTGGGGGAGAGGATTATACACATCTGGACTTTGTTTCAACTGGGCAGTGCATTCCAGTGTCCACATCATTGCCAAACTCCCATGCTTTGGCCAACTGATTGCTGAAATAGATGACTCCAGCAGTTACATATATTTTAACCCCATCTGAAGTATGCCCACAAAATGAATAAATTTTTTTTTTCGCCAACTTCTTGTCACTAGACAAGTTTGAAGAAACCATGTTAAACTAAGTTTAAGTAGTAACACTGGAAACTAAAGATGTAAGTTGACCGCTTTAGCACCATATAAACAGAAAACAGTGGAAGAGTCAATTGTTTCTAAGAATCATTCTGTTACAAGATTTATGAAACATGCTAGCTCTTATTTCAGAAAATGTTGATAATATCTAGGAAATAAACATAGGATGATTAAAAGAATAGGTAAAATAGGCTTGGAAGATATGAGTATTTCTTAAATAAAACAAATGAGAAAATAAGGCGATTTTGGAGGATTATTCCAGGAAAACCAGTACTTAGCAGTTTCTAAGAGGAGGAAAAAGGTGACTTAGCAAGTTATCCTGAAACTCTCCCAGAACTGAAAGGTATAGATTTCCAGATCCAAGAAACCTAATGTATGTACAGCATAATGAGAAACATACAATCTAAAACACACAAGTTGCAAATTTTCAGTGTACTGAAATGACAAAATCTTAAAACTTTCTCACAAGGAACCAAGTCTCATTAAAGGATCCAAAATAAATTAGATTATTGTGGTATTGGAATGGAAGTTAGAAAACAAAAAATGATGCCTTTGAAGGTCTTAATTTTGTCCTGAAATCTATTCTCACTTTAAGTAGCTCACTTGTATCCTTAAAACAAGGATTTTTTTAGATACGTAACTCCAAAATAGGATTTTTAAAAATCCTTTTCTCAAAATGCATTTCTCATGATATTGCGGAAATGCGGGATTAAATAGAGAGGTAAACATATAACAGGCAGAAGTTAAGTGATTCCAGGAAAGTTTAGTAGCAATATATAGGACAGATAACTATTTCACCATTTTGAGAAATAATCCATCTAGAAAAATGGATTTTATTAACAGAAAAAATAACTAAAAGAATTGAAAAAGGGAGTGAGCCAACTAAAATGGCAACATAGAAGACACCTGAGGTCCTTTCCTCACAAACTTAGCAATTACATCCCAAAGACACCTGGAATCTAGCCTAACACCTACACCTCAAGTGAATGAATGAAGACAGTCAGGAAAAGGCTAAGACATACTCTTGGCCTTAAATTAACCCTGTATCTATCGTACACAATTAGGAGGTGGCTCTAACTTAGATCTAAGGAGCAAGTGTTTAGACACCACATCTAGAACCCCAATATTTTAAGTTTCCTACAAAATGATGAGCCCCTAAACACCCAGCTCCAAAAGCAAGAAGATTCATATGAATATTAGCAAATGCACACACAGTTCTTAGTGCTGTGCACTCATCTTGCCTATCCCTAGCTACTCCCAAGTCACCAGGGTTCAGCACAAAGTGAGCAGGCAGAATTACCCATTTCCTAGTTATTTCTCCAAAAGGCATTTTATCTGCAAAATCAGAGGCTATCTGAAAGCCATATTTCTAATTTAGCAAGTACCTAAGGGCTGAGAGACCCCCTCAGCCATCTCTCCAGCCTGCTAGTTGCTAGTAACTCTCTGGGAGAAGGTTGTATACATATATGCCCTAACTTTTATAACTTCCACCCAAGGGGTCCCTGGATCACCTGACACTCCAGTGGTTTTGGCACACCTTCAACTACTAGAAGCCACTAAGAACAGAGATGGAAATCTTAAGAGGTTTGAGATACAACTAGAAGCTTGGGCTGGCCTGATTTAAGAGGTTCATTGCCACATGAGACCAAGACTAGCTGTTTTGATGAATATGCAGAAATCAACAGTCAAGAATAATGAACAGAAATAGGTTCTAAACAAAACTAGAAAACTGTCCAGAAACAGTTCATTGAAACAGACATACATGGTTTACTTTATAGTTCAAAGTAAAAACTCGAAAGCAGCAGCAGAAATGCATGGTGACCCAGGCAACTCCTGGTCTTGTGCTAGGGTCATATACTCATTCAAACTGGAAAGCACCCTCAAAACAATGGCTTCCCAAAATAAAACACTGGAGGTGGGAAAGCACAAGGACAATGTCCACAATATACTACAATATAGAAAGAGCACAAATTTAAAACCTAGTCACAAAGACATGGAAGATTGGTCTTCCTATCTGAAACAATTCAAAATCCTAATGACATGGAAGGAAATTCAGAAAATTAAATCACTAAACCAAAGCTCTAAATAAAAATATGGAGATTTAAGTTATCAAAAGTGCAATGGGGAGATGAAAATTTCAGGAAAAAGTATGAAATTATAATAGACCAATTAGAAGAATTAATGTAGTTTGGGTAGGAATGAACATAGAATCTGGGTATAACAGGAAGGAGAAATGACTTTTAAAATAAATGAAGACACTTAAAAGTAATCTAAGAATAATGGGTATGCTAGCAGGGTAAGAGATAAAGGAACAGAATATGTATTTAATGAAAAAAAGAGGAAAACTGTCTAAACCCAGAGAAGGGACTAAATATACAAATCCAGGAAGCTAAAAGAACAAAGGGGACCTATGCCAAAACCTATACTAATGAAACTTCTAAGGCTTTAAGACAGCATTTTGAAGCTGGCAAAGGGGAAGAAGCAGATAACTTACCAAGAATCCCCAATTAGGTTAACATTGGACTTCTCTTAAGAAACAATGGGCAAAGAAAGAATGGAATGTGTTCCAAATATGTACACTGCCAACCAAGAATATTCTATCCTGCAACTCTCCTTCAGACACAAGGGAGAAGTAAAGGCCTTCTCGCACAAAGAGAAACTGAAGAGTTTGCAAATACTAGAACTTCCATCCAAGAACTATTGAATGGGCCTTTCACATTATACTGAAAAGGAACCATACACAAACTCAAAAAAGAAATAGCTTGAACCACGGAAATGGCAACAACAGATTTTCACAAATCAACAGTCACTCTCAGTGTAAATGGGCTGAACTCGTACAAGTATCTAGTTGGATTAGTAAATAGAATACATCTAACCTACTGATCTCCAGGAAATGTACCTGCGCTCCAAAGACAAGCAAAGGACTAGAAAACAGTACTACAAACAAATGGGACCTAATGGAAGGCAGGGACAACCACTTATATTAGACAAAATAGATTTTCAGTTAAAAAAAAAAAGATGGGTACTATTTAGTGAGTAAGGGAACAGTGCTTTAGGAAGGCAACAATCATCAATGCTTACTAGACAAGAAGCCACCAAAATATATTAGAAATTTACTGTCCTGAAGACACTTTTCAAAAAACATTTGTGGTGGAAGACAAACTCACCAATGGGCAGAAAAATAAATAGATGATAGCATTAAAGAAGTACACAGCATGGATCCAATGTACCCCAAAGAGCAAACTGCACATTCTTCTCAAATACACATAAGACATTCACCAGATTTCACCACACATTGGGTTATAATACAAGTATTAAATTTTTGAAGATCTAAATCATAGCAAGCATCTTTCTGACCACAAATATAGCAAACTAGAAATCCAGTATGAAAAGAAACACCTGGAGACTGAACAGTACTAAAGGACTGTTGGGTTAAAGAGGAAATAATGGAAGAAATAAAAATACTTCAAGAGAACATTGATAAGACAGCAACGACAATGAAGGATTTATGGAAAGACACCAAAATAAAAAGCCCAAAAGATTATTAAAACCAAAAGTTGGATTTTTTAAAAAAAACAATGAAAAGGATGAATCTCTGGCTAATCTCACTGACACAACTCAAAGGAGGATCAAAAGTGGAAGAAAAGTCACAACAGATACTACACAAACATTCAGAAAAAAAATAACTAGACATCTATGTGCTAATACACATTAACATAGCAGTGATGGACAAGAAGCTGAGATCAAATAGGGTAAACAGAAAACATGAACATACCAATCAGAAGCAAGGGAACTCACATCATTAAAACTTCCTCCCAAAAAATAAGGGCCCAGGACCAGATAAGTTTCCTAGTGAGTTCTGCCAAAACTTTAGACTTTCAGTGGTACCACCTTCTCAAGCTCCTCCAACAAATTGAGAAAGGAGGAATGCTGTCTAAACATTCTATGAGGCATTACTGTAATCCCTAAACCAAAATATGACAGCATAAAAAGATTACAGACCAATCTCTAAAGAATACAATAATAATAATATTAATAAACCCCTTAAAATCACGGCATACCAAATTCAACGATGCATTAAAAGATTTATACATCACGACTGAGTGGAAGTTACACCAGGACCACAGATAGTTCAGCATCCCGAAGTCAATAACATAATTTACCTCAACAAAAAGAAACCATATAATCACATGAATAGATGCTAACAATGCCTTTGACAAGATTCAGCATCAATTTATGATGCAAATTGTTAAAAAAAAAAAACAGGATAGATGGAACTAAAAATAATAAAAGCCAAATATGTAAAATCTACAGCTAACATAATTTTTGGCTGGGGTGGTAACTGGTGGTGTAACCCTGTGCTACTGTCTTTGGTTGGTAGCCTGGTGAGGGGAAAGCTCTTTGGTGCAGAGGTGTACCCTTGACTATGGGGAGATAACTGTGGAGGGGCTAGGGTGTGCCAGGCAGGCAGGGTCCTTCAGTTAAAAAGAGTGTGCATGGAATGGCAGCACCCCTCTCTTCTACATGCAGAACTCAAGAATCCTCTAAAGTGGTGCTGAAAACCTGGACCCAAACTCAGGTCTGGAACTCAAACTCAGGTCTGGCCTACAAGTGGTGCCATGCACTCTAGCTGGCTCCACATGCCATGTTTACCAGGGCTTGGAGCCTCCTGGACCCTCCCTCATTCCCTCATCAGCAGCTGTAGGTTACTCCTGGAAAAGTCCAAGTTCAGCATTCTTGGAGACTTGAATAGTGATCTAGAAAGCTATGAAAGGGGGAGATGAGAAAATTCAACACATGACACCTTTAGTCCTCAAGGGATTCATTAGTTTCACTACAGAAAGAGATGATCTCCAGAATCCCAAACAAAGACATCTTTTTCCCTATTGGATACAGATATCAAAATTGCTACAATAAATTAAAAGAAATGGAAGAAAACAGAAAAGTTGATTACAGATATATAAGAAACCTCAGAAAAATGAAATGTCCTGAGAAAAATTCAAAGTCAAAAGTAATGGAAAATAATGGTGGTATGAAAACTTGCTGTCTTTATGGACTGGTGGAGCTCCATGCTCTTAGCTGTTTTTTGCCTGATAAAAGTTTACAAAACTGAGTAATCAATGCAGTTACTTCCATCTTCAATGATGAAGCCATTGCTCTACCCAAACTTACAAAAAAACCCAAAACACCTGATGCTTTGGCAGCTCACTTTACTCTCTTCTACTGCTCATGAGAATGTTGAAAATACATTACCTGCAGAGAGTTCCACAAAATCACTATGAATAGAACATAATGACTATTCCAACATGCCTGCTTCGTTCAGCCAGATCTACAGTTTATAAAAAGTTGCCGCTTCTAGTCCCCCCCCTTTTTTTTTTTCGGTGCCAAGATTTTATTAAACAACACAGACAAAAGTCCAGAATTATCTTTGGTGCCAGATACCGAGATCTTGGATAGATTTTAGTCTAAGGTAGAACTGATCTCTAAATGTAAGCCACAGACAACACAAGGACTTGAGTACATTAACTAAACTTGATTTAGGTTAATCACCAGTGTACATTTTCCATATGAGATTGCTAGGTAATATATAAGTTTGGCACATGCAGTGGGTTCCTTAGATTTTTAGTCAAGTGAACTCATTTGAAGAGAAGAATGATATTAAAGGACTTTTAAAGTTAGTGTACAGAGATTGTGAGTATTTATATTGCCCAATCAGGAAGATTCTCGTTTAAGAGCGATTATCGGGAAGGATCTCATAATGATTATCAATGCATGCTAAAAGCAATCTGAAAGCAAACTGAAAATCACAGACTCAAAAAGAACTTATCAGGAAAATTCTACTTAGTACTGGGCTAGATTTTGGTTTTATTTTCAGTTCCATCTTTCCAACTGACAATGCACAGCTTAATAAGATTAAATCATTTTAGAGCTGGGAGAGACCTGGGGATTAGTCAGACCATATTTCCTATACTTAACAACCAGTGTTACAAGATTTATGAAGATACATACTCTATCAGTTATTTTGTTTACAGAGCTAGAAATAATCATAATTATCTTTGCAGAGAAAATGGTTGGCTCCAGATAGGAGAGGGTCTTGTTAATTTTGTTTTAGTTCAACGGTCAGTATATTGCCCAGTGACAGAGAGGACTCATGTTCTTGGGCAGTTGTAGGGCAGAAGAGGTTTCACTGGGGAAAATAAGTACTGGGAGCAGGCTACATGGATACTAATTCATCTGGATACCAAAAACTTATGTGTCCTTTGCATTTAGGGTGGGGGTGACAATGGGATCTTTTAGAAAAAGAAAATGTAGTGTCATCATAGTAACTTGTCTTGCTTTGCAATATTAAAAACACAATGGCCCCCCTCCCATAGTATCCCTCTTCCCTGTGTGCATATATGACTGTTGGCAGGCTGGGTTGGTATCCTCTGCACCTGCACCTAGGTGCCTCAGTGCACCCATGTAGTGTTTTGTATGGCAAAAATACCTCTCTTTTTTGTAGTAATATATATATAAATTTTACATCATTCTTCATTTTTGTACAATGTATGCTTTTTATCTTGACTGCAGTCCCCTTGGAATTCCCACTACCAATTCATCCATGTATCATCACCATAGTCCCTTGTGCTTTTCCCACCCCTGTTTTGATCCTACTCCCCCCTCTACATGCTGCCCCCTCCCCCACAGAATGTCTTTGTTTTATAATTGTCTATTGATTTTGATTTTTTACTTTATTATAATTACTTTTTCCCTCAACCCCTTATATTCCTCCTAAAAATGAAAACGTCTGGTATTTTTCTTTTTCTTTTTTCTGGCTTATTTCACTGAGCATGACCCTTCCAGCTCCATCCATGCTGCTGCAAATGGCATGAGTTTATCTTTTTTGATTGCTAAGTAATACTCCCTTTTGGTATATGTACCACATATTCTTGATCCAGTTATCTATTTTTGGGCATTGGGTTGCTTCTATAGTGCTGCAATAAATCCAGTGAACAAATGGGCAGAAGACCAAAAAACACACTTCTCCAAAGAGGAAATGCAAGCGCTAACAGGCATATAAAAAAAAAAAAGTTGTAATTAGGTACATGAAAGTCAAAACCACAATAAGATATCTCACATCAGTGAGAATAGCAAATATTAAAAAAAAAAAAAACTAGGAACAACAAATGGTGATATAGGATTAGAGAAAAAGGAACTCTCCTACACTGCTGGTGGGAATGCAAACTAGTACAACCACTATGGAAAACTGTTTGGAGGTTCCTCAACCTGCTTAACATGGAGCTTCCCTACGACCCAGCAATCCCATTCCTTGGTATCTACTCAAAGGACACAAAAACATTAACTGTAGCAAAAATATCTTATACCATGTAGCTACAACACAGCTACTAAACAATCCCTTACTATGGGTTATTTTTCCTTTAACTTCTGCAAATAGATTAAAAATTGGCTAAGCCACTGACAGTCTGGAGAAGATTAGCATATACTGTGAGAAAGAAAAGGTAGCATAGTCCATGATCTGTTTGTCCTATAACAGTGAGTGAACGTTTAGAATTTTTAGCCAGAAAAGCTCTATATATCTATTTTCTGTGCCTTCATACTTTTGGGTTAAATGTTCTAAACCAGGTTCCACTCCACCTATGCCACTGTGTAGTCAGAACAAGAGAGCATAAGTGCTACTAACATAAATTCTTTACATGTGTCTCCCAGAACTGGAACACAGCTAGAGTAATTCTTTTAGAAGGTACTATCTTTCAGTTTTTCAGATAGGGAATTTCAGAATTCATGGGACAATTTTAACAGCTATAAGTCATTGTTTGCATTCTTCGTGATTTCAGTTTTACCATATATTTTGATTCAAACATTCCCCAAGCATTGAAATGTATTTACAATTAATGTAATAAATACCACCTGTCAGCTGCATTGTGTGATACTTTCTTTTTATATTACTGTGTTTTTATTAGCTTTAATCTAAAAGCATAGTTGTAATAAAAGGAATATAATGGGGAGAAAAAACTTCATTTAACAATGCAAGATAGTTTGGAAAAATCTTGCATCAAAAATGTCAACAGGCCCTCTCTGGTCATGCAGCGGGTTAAAGCACAGCGCTAAGAAGCTAAAGCCACTTCAGCATGAGTTCAATCCCCACCTTCCCCAGAGGTGACCACAGGGCGTGGCAGACGTCTCCTGCCCCACCCGCTGCTCCCCTCAGCAGTGTACTTCATCATTTGGCCTGTTCTGCTCCCCATTCTGTCTCTGGTGAATCCTCTCGCTGCCCCTGCTTTTCTGGCCTGTACCCAGTTCTGTATGCACAAATAAGTAAATCTTTAAAAAAAAAAAAGTCAACAAATTTGAAAACATGACTTTAAGTTTCTGTACCCTGGCTAAAACTAGTAATCTTGAGAACTACTTGTATTTTACCTAATATATACACATGACTTTGATTTAAAAGAAAACACAGCAGTTGCTTTTTCTTTTCTATCACCCTGTCCTATTCCATCCTTTCTTTTATCATCAGATTCTAGTCTCAAACACTCCAGCAGGCGTTCTCTCCTAACTCATAGAGCTTGGGAATAAGTCCTACACTGGCATGTATTTTATGTGGCTTTATAATGTATTACAGTTGTTTCATGGATGTTAACTTTATTTCTCCAGATACTTTAATGCTTAAGAAATATCAAATGAAATCATGCTACTTCTCTCGATTTTTCCTTTACTCCTTCATAGGGATTTCAACACATTTGAATATTTCAGCTGAAAATATTTTAACCTTTAAATAGACAACTTCTAGCAAACTTCTGGTGAAAGTGCACAGAAAGCACCCACAGACCCACTGGGGATTGGGATCTCCAACTAATTCGTTGGTTATCACATAATTTCATATATAGAAAACAATTTTCATTAGAGTTCCTTTATATCCATGTCTATTATATTTGCCCCCCGAAAGGAAAATCTTTACTTCAGACTACTGATATGTAACTTCTAAATGTGAATATTTCAGAACTATCAAATCCTGATCAGATTATATATATGCATAGTAGCATTCTTTACTGTCTTAACAGATTTCATTGTCATACCAAACTCTAAAATTAGCATTAAATATGCTGCATAAAACTTGCTGAATGGCTCCAAGTTTATGCCTGGTGCTAATTAAAATAGGGCAGTGATTTCCAATTTCAAGAATTCCTAAGTCTAATACTGCTTTTTTTCCCCAAAGATAGATCCAGAAAGGTCCTTATTTAAGTTTTGTTGGTCTTGAGATAAGGATAATTATAGTGGGTCTGTTCTTATAAGAGTCACTGATGAAGGGTAGGAGAAAAAAGCAATACAAAAACTTTGAAGAGGATGAGGAAGAGAACATAGTTGTTTTTCAGTCTGAGGCAAACTCCCAAAGCAATTAGCACTGAGTCCTATGACAATTACAGAAAGAAACTAGGTATGAATATCATGAACGCATTGTCCCTTGAACTAGAATGAAATTCAGTTCAAAGGTAATTGTTTTTTATTCACCTAACTTGACCATTTTTTCAAGACATTAACAAAAATTTGTCAGATTTATTCTAGTACTGTTACTCATTATAAGTACCTCTAGCATCAAAAGTGATCATTTCAACTAAATTAAAGTCAGCCCCCAGTTACCATCCTTCTGGGTTTCCTGTCCTATTGACTAAGTTTACTAATCTGCTATAGAAGTCCACCACCTGGCTCACACCTCTTTACTTCCATTGCTTCTATCCACCTTTCCCCGTAGTGAGAATAGGTTATTGCTCACCACACACAACAATGCCATTTCAGGCCTCTGCACTATGTGCTCTTCTGACATTGCTTTCCCCTACCAGTCACCTAGCTAGTACCTTCCTACTCATCCTTTAAACCTCAGCCCAGGCTTTCTCCAGGAAGTTGTGCCTAATGTCCCCAGACTCACACAAGCATCGTCCACTTTGGGCTCCACATGCCATGTGCTTACTTTTAGCAGAATCCTCACCACTTTCTTTAATTTTTTAAAGGTAGGCACCAAGTTTATTCATGTTTGTACTCCCACTGAACACATCGCTAACACTGAAACGATAGTTTCAAATGTCACCAGAATAACTGTTCTACATCTGATCATGAGTTAACAGATGCTCTATGAGAAGATCTGAGGACAGTGTGGTTCAGAAAAGGAACAAAATGAACATTTAGAAATTGGATGCCTTTCAGTGTACTTTCTGCGTACTACACAGTTCACTTTTTATTAGGTGGAATAAAAAGTAGGAAAGAGGAAAATGTTTAAGTTCTGTAAGCCCAAGTCCACCTATTAAAATATCCAAGTTAAATGACATTTTCTCTTTTTTTCTCCCCTTATGGTAAAAATAGGCTATTTCCCATTAATCTTGCTAGGAAACAGAAAATCATCAAATGGCTTTTCCTGACACATACACTGATTTTAGCCAACTTAAATCCTTTAAGAAAATTAGCAGTTACAAAATTTTCCATATTATAGTTCAAAATAGAGAACTTTAAAAGAAAAAAAACACTTGTGGAAAAAGTTATTTTTGCAGCTTGGGACTATAGTTTATACATAACAGCCATCTATAATAAATTAGATGCTTCCTTTGCCACTAAAACATTACAAGAATCTCTGCTTCTCCAAGCCAAAATAGGCATTTTGAGCGGTCACCATCAACCCAATTCAATCAATTGGTGACAATGAAAGATAAAAGAAGTAAAACTTATTTTTAAAAAATGAGTGTCTTCTTGGAACTTCCCTACCATATTTCTCAAAGTGCTGAAGGTCATTTTTTTTTTTTTGCAATAATCAACTGCATTGATAATATATTAGGGTATTTTAGATTTAAAAAAGAATAACTAAACCACATTTACACTTGAACAACCTGGTATTAATGTGCAATAAGGGATGCCAAGAAAGATTGTTTATATTAAAGAATAATACTGAAAATAGGCTTCTTTATTCTTACTTTTCTGCGATAGAAAGTCCCCAATGCAATGATTTCTGTATCTGGGACTAGTCTGTAGCTATTTGAGGCACAAGCTGTTTACAAACTCTAGCATATGATTGTTAACATGCTATTATTTCCCTTCCCTCTCCTTTTCAGCATGCCAGCCAAATTCTGTTCAAATCTAGTTTACATCATACACACTCCAGTTGTCTCTGGTCACAGACTTTTTCTTCTTTAAATTTTGGTGTTTTGGCCCTCCCTGGTGGCGCAGCGGGTTAAAGCACTGCACTGAGAAGCTAAAGCCACTTCCGCATGAGTTCAAATCCCGCCTGCCCCGGAGGAGACCACATGGCGAGGCAGACCTCTCCTGACCCGCCCACTGCTCCCCTCAGCAGTGTACTTCGTCCATCTGCCTGTTCTGCTCCCCGCTCTGTCTCTGGTGAAGCCTCTCACCGCCCCTGAGCCTCTGGCCTGTACCCCAGTTCTGTATGTACAAATAAATAAATCTTTAAAAAAAAAAAAATTTTGGTGTTTAATACCACATTTGGTTATCAGTGGGCTTCTATTTCCAGAGGTCCCAGCTATACTTATAACGTATGAGATAATTTCAACAGCAATTCTCTATCCCCACCAATAAGTTATCTTCATGACATAATTCCAGAGGTAGCTAATGCTGAGCCCAGTCAAAGTATGCGCTTCAAACTAGACCCTGCCTTAAGACAGTAATGATGTCTTTTCATTTCTCTGTTGCTGTTAGGACTTTTGCAATCTCAGAATACACTGCTAAGGATTACCTTGTGTCCGGCTTGAGGTTTTCTACTGTGGAGAAGGTTTGATTTGTAATTTGAATGGACTTGTTCTTCCCACTGAATGAGCCATTTTCTCTGGATATAACTTCATATTCTGAAAAGAGAAAAAAAGTCAATAGATAATTGCTTTTATGTCTTGGCTGATTAATTTTAACCTTAATTGCATAATAAAGTCATTCTCATAAAAGAAGTGCTAGCAATGCACTGATCTTATACTTGAGCAATTTCCACATAGGGATGATCAATAGATGATCAAGGTTCTAAACATTAGAGGAGTTGCTCATTGGCCTTTCTTTTTACTAGAGAAACAAAGGACCAGGCAGCACCTCGTAAAGACCAGTGATGCTTCTGTGGTTACTTCTGAACACCTGGGATAAACTGTTTTTTCATAGTGCTTGTGGGGATTAAATTAGAAATTAATAAAGTGATTAGTAGTTTATTTTTCTCAATAGGTGGTACCTATTATTTTTGTTGCTTTCATTATCTCCAAGTCGTGTTTTGAAAATATGGTCACAAAAAAGTGAAACATTCCAAATGGAGAGATTGCAGTGCTGTTTAGGCACCAAAAGAGCAATTTATATGACAATCCAGGTAGGTATACATAAATGCAATCATCTTCCAGAAATATCTTTGGCTTAGGGGAGTCCTTATTGATGGTGCAATACTCTTTTTTTAATATTATCCCAGCCCTCTAGTACATGAAACTCTTATTGCACATCTTTTCTAACTTTTTTTTTTCACTCAAGTTTTGAAAGTTGACTTAAAGCAATTTTTGATCTGAAAGACTGGAGTTTTCAAAATGGATCTAGAAGCTACCTTATTAATTGAAAAGATACTTAGAATTTCAGAATTCTAGCATTTGAAATTTATAGCCTTGCTTCATAACTATAGCTTTAATTTTTGGTGTTTTAAAGTGATAGTAACTTTTTCATAGATCCACTAACATCAAGTTGAAATATTAATTTTTAGAATGAATATTGGTAGAGACAATGTGAATATATTTTCAGAAGATAAAGATAACCTTTTTATGTGTCCATATTTCTTATCTTAAAATATGGAACTTTTAAAAACCAGTGTTACCTCAATTTACAAAATCTTAAAGAATTTTAAGAATTTAGGCTCTTAAGTCAACTTGTATATCTGATAATTTTGGAATTATGCTGCTGGTATTTTTTGAAGACCTAGGACTTCGTTTATTATAAAAATACAAGGAAATCTATAGAGAATACTAATTTTTTTTTCTCCATGGAGGGTTTTATTCACTTAACAGAAAAAATAACTTTTAAACACTGGTCTATCCAGTAGAGCATGAAAATAACAATAGAGCCACCTTTTCCATAAGGCCCATTATTTGTTACCATTGACAAACATTAGAAAAGCATCATCTGGTTTCCCTTTATTCTGTATTTACCCACCAGGCACGTGGCAGAGATCTGGACAGCAGAACCTGTATACTCAGGCTATTAGCTGTATCTTCCAGCTGATTTAGTTTGCTAGGTTCCCCCCAACTCCTATCCCACTTGATTCATTTGTTCACTACGGAGAAGCAAATTCCCAATAATAAATTCAGAGAATGACATAGGAGTTTTTATTTTCCATCATCATTTTTTTTGAGGAATTGGGTGACTAAAAGTAAAGTCAAAATTTTTTGAGAATGGAATTAAATTTGACCAAGAATAGAATTTAAAACACAACTCCTAAACAATTGAAAAATTCCTAGTTTGCCTGAATTATTATATGACCCTTTTGACACTGGCTACTCTTGAAAGATATGCCTCAGAGGTTACAGTCTGACTCAAGGTACCACACTCCCAATGCATCACATTATCAAAGCTTCCCACCTTTGTGACCAGTCCTTATGCTATGATCTTACCAGTGACAGTATCATTAAGGGGCTTCTCCCAGTCCAAGATGACAAATGAAGGGCATCCTTCTACAGTGACTACAGTGAGATTGGTAGGTGGGTTCTGTGGTGGGCTGGTGATGTTTCCTTCTGTGGCCTCCTCTTTGGGGAACAGTTTAACAGAGTCAGTGATGGAGCAGGGGCTGTTTTCCGGCTTAGGGATATATCTCACGTGGGGACCTAAGAGAAAGGATTCCACCATTTAGCATTTTTTGAGCTTGCGAGGTAGAGTTGAAGCCATGAATAAGTTATCTGAATACATCTTGTCTCATAAGCAGATGTATGAAAGCAGTTGATATACACGGTTCAAATTTTTGAAAATCAGAATTCTGCCCCTGAGATAAATATGAATATCATGTGGATTTATTTTTGTAATAGGTTTATCTTATGCTAATATCCAAAAGAAATTTGATCCCCATGAGTATGGCTTAAACTTCTATATTTATGGAATACTCAAGGCCTCAGTAAGAAGGGGCATCTGCAAGCCAGGATAGTGGCTGCAAGAGAAACAAAACCTGAAGACACCTTGGCCCCAGACCTCTGTTCCTCAGAGCTGTGAGAAAATACATTTCCATGTCTATGGTATATGATTATGGTAGTCCCTGCAAACTAATACAACACTTCATTTAAGAATAGCAGAATACACATTCTTTTAAATATATATAAAACATACCAAGACAGATCATCTCATAGTTCACACAAGAAAGTCTCAATAGAATCAAGCAATCAGAGAGACTACACAAAACAAAGAGACACCCCACTGATTGGGAGAAAATTTTTGCATACAATACTAATGAGAAAAGACTGATCACAAAGGTATACAACGAGCTGATGGAACTCAACAAAAATAAAAGTGAATAAACCCAGCAAAAAACTGGCAGAAGAGCTTCAAAAACACTTCTCCAAAGAAGAAATGCAGATGGCCAGCATGTATATGAAAAAATGTTCAACATCACTTATAAGGGAAATGCAAATTAAAACCACAATGAGATACCATCTCTCACCAGTGAGAATAGCACATCTTAAAACAACTAGCAACAACAAATGTTGGGAGGATGTGGAGAAAAAGGAACTCCTGCACTGCTGGTGGGAATACAAACTGATGCAACCACTATGGAAAGCTGTTTGGAGGTTTCTCAAAAGGCTAAAAATAGAGCTTCCATATGACCCAGCAATCCCACTCCTAGGTATATACCCAAAGGACACAAAAAAACACTGATTCAGAAGGACACCTGCATCCCCATGTGTATTGCTGCTCTATTTACAATAGGGAAAATGTGGAATCAACCCAAATGCCTAACAATAGAAGACTGGATTAAGAAGATGTGGTACATATACACAATGGAATCTACTCAGCAATCAAAAAGATACTTGTACCTTTTACAGCAACATGGAAGCACCTGAAAGTGATCATACTTAGTGAAATAACCCAGAAAGAGAAAGAAAAATATCAAATGGTTTCACTCATATCAGGAGCATAAGGGATGAGGAAAAAAAAAAAAAGAGACTAACAAATGTAATAGAGTAAAAATGGAAACAACGTACATCTATAAACCAGAGACATTTTATGGGCGTGGGAGGGGGAATGGGATTGGAACTGGGGTGGGAAGCATACACTGGACTGTTGTGATGGCACACGGGTGAATTGGTTATGGGAGGCCCATGGGTATTACAACTGACCTGGAAAAATGCACAAAATGAATGATGTAAAAAAATTATGCTTATGGTATAAAAAAAGAAAAAAAAATAAGCAATGGAGAGTTACTTGACAAATGTGTTTAAACTAGAAATCACTCTCTAAGTTTGTTTCCACATTCAAGGACTCAGCCAATATCTACAGTTGGTTGAATTATGAATGTGGAACTCCTGGATAGAAAAATTTCTGTAGGAATGGACCTGTACAATTCAAACCTATGTGTTTTAGGGGTCAAGTGCATATGTCCCCTTCTGCAGTAGACTACTGCTCACAAATGTCCTCTATACCCATGGGAGGAGTGTTTTTCCTCATTCCTTGATTAGAGGTTGTTTGTGTGACTTTGGCCATTGGATATTGGATGAGGCAGAAGGAGGAACCTGAAATGTGATTTTTTTGATTCTCCCTCTCCGACTTAGTACTGTTATGAGCATGGTTTCTTTTGGGTCACCAGAACCAATAGATTTGTTGTAGCAGACCCTAGGCCAACCTACTTAGAAGCCCAGCCATACCTGCTGCTAGAAACAGAAACACCCAGCCACCTCCATCCTGCACTGGCTGACCCCTAGATAACTTGTAATAAGGATTTAATAAGTAAATACTTATTACAGAATGCTACTCAGATTGTGTATTTCTTTGTCACATGATTATAGATGATTGATTCAGCCATTAAAGACAGCCTTGTCAAAATTGAGATTTGGAGCCACACAAACATACCTTTGAATCTGGGCTTCCCAAGAGGATCAGTTTCTCTTGTTGGGCTTGAGCTAAAATCAGTTGTGTTACCTGAGAATCAAAGATAACAATTTCAGCAAAAGATAAAAAAACTTACAGCTTTGATTCCCTTTATTAGTCACAGATATGTATGTATTACCTATAACAAAAGGCTTTAAATTGTGTCCTGATACAGGCATTCTGGGATATAATGAATAATTTGTTAAAAATTACAACCAGTAGACTGGTGATGCAAGGGGTTAAGCACAGCACTATGAAACTATCCTCGCCACTCTAGCGACCCACATGGCCCAGCAGACCTCTCCTGTCTCACCCACTGTTCCCCTCAGCAGTGTATTTCAATCTGTCTGTTCTGTTCCCCACTCTCTCACTGGTGAATCCTCACCCCCGCCCACACCTCTGGCCTGTACCCCGGTTCTTGAAGGCATAAATAAATGAATCTTTAAAATAATTACAACCAAATAGTTTAATATTCATTAAAATTAAGGTATGTGTGATTAGTAATGCTAAGTGTTTTACTCATAAACACAGGGCAATTAAGGTATTTTTAGAAACCAAAATTGAGTACGCTGTCTGCAAAGCAAAGAGGCATATTTGGTAACAAAGCATTGAAGGACTAAGTTAATTAATTTAAAAAATATATTAATAAAATTGAGTAAAATTGGTCCTGGAACTGAGATTTTTTTCCCCCAATTTGAAATCTTTCAGTACTTTATAACTACTCATCCAGTGGACAGTGACTGACATACTAACCAAGATCTCCTGAGGCAGCTGCTGTTGGTTCCTTTTTATCTGTCTCTGTTCTCTGAGAGGGGGCTCCAGTAGGTCTGAATGTTGCCTTCAAGGTTGAGGAAGTTACTCGACTTGTTGAAATGACTCCTATGAGGGGTTAGATGTGTGATGCAAATTAAAGTAGTCAGTTTTCATAGGAACATTGCCATGTTCCTCCAGTCAATACATATTTATTAAAGACTTATGCAGCTTGGCACTACATGCCAGGTTTATAGTGAAACCTACCTGGTGTCCTTGGTTGAGATGGATGCATGAGCCAAATACATTGAAGAATTATAGATATTGTGGAAGGACTGGCTTGGGAGGGTGTAGTACTATCTTTGGGGAAGGAAGAAGGTGTTGGGTGATGGAGGGTTGGAGTGTATGTGTTCACAGAGGCTCATTAGGTAGGTTCTAGTCAGAGTTTGTAAGAAGAACAATTCAGGAAGCATGAAATGCATGGGAAATATTAATGTGTACTTAATTTGAAGGGGTGAGTGCCATAAGGGCTCCAGGGTAGAATGAGAGCTGAGCCTGGAAGGGTGAGAATGTACCTTGCCTGCCAAGGACTTGGACATTAGTTTCACTCAACTAGGATCCACTGAAAGATTCTGAGTAGTGAAGAAACAAGACTAGATAAGAGGAGGATAAATGGTTAGAGTGTGAGGCTGATGGATGAGAGAGAAGTAAGACTATGGCAGTTATATAGGTACTGGAAGAAGTAACCTAGAGCAGAAGTAATGAGACTGGGTGTTAGGGTTAGAGATGAGTGATGTAAGGAGATGGAATAGCCTGACTTGGAGATTAACTGGCAGGTATGGGAGATGATTAGAAAAAAAGGAAGAAGAATACTAAGATAACGTATGTAATTCTGACCCAGTGCACACAATGGTGCCACCCTGAGTAGCTATATTCAACAATATCTCCACCTCTGTAAGAATGCAGCTCTCCAAAACCAGATCTATCCCAAAGTCTAAATAAGTCTAAGTGTTAGAGTATTGGGGAGGTTAGATTAAATTTTATATTCCTCCTGGGAAAAGGGATCATTCTCACATAAGCCTGGCCCATCATGGATTCATGGATGAGTCACTCAGGCAAGACTGCTAACCAAGTCCCTGTGAATTTATGCTCCTTATCCTGGTAGGAATGAGTCCTGACAAGGGGGTGAGCAAAAGTCAACAAAAATTGCACTAGAGCCCATAGGAGCATTTATTTCAGAGTTGGGATAGCCACAGGAATGCCAGCAGAGTACTCTCCTCCTGACCAGCAGAAAAGGACTGACATGTCAGTGGTTCTGGAGAAAGGTAACTAGTGACAGAGACACTATGCCAGCCTAAGACTGCTCACAGTGAGAACTTGTTCAGAGGCTACTCAATTTACTTGATCTCAGAATTCATTCAAGACATACTTTGTGATAGTAATCAGGCCAAATATGCCCTTGTTTGTGCTTGCCTCCTTTAAGAGATAGAAAGCAAGCACAGGGGTGCAGAGGACCAGCATTAATCTCAGGAGAATGTGTTCATGGTTCTTCAGGCTGGCAGGTTGCACCAAAGCTGCACATACCAATGGGTGAGAACAAGAGCATTTATAGCAGGAGCCATGGTGATGGAGCTGCAGCTGAAACATACGACCTTACAGGGGAGCTTTGTCAGGGAGTTGCCCAATTTTTCCATGGTGAACAATCAGATATCATTTTCAGTGACTTGAAGACTGCTGCAGCTCAAGTCTCCACCTTCGGATACTATTAATGAGGGAAAAAAACCTGGTCTCCTCACTGGGGAGGAGAGCCTGGCCTTGGCTTAATAAGACACCAGAGCATGGATGAGACTGATTCCTATGACACCTCCTAAAATCCCCGTCACCACACACTCTTTTCATCCTGTGAAAACAAAAACATCCATTCCTTTCCACCTAAATCCTTATTATTTTTATCTTTCACAGATGTCTGGCATTTTATTCTGACTGCACCTACAGTGTATTTAAAAGTAGAGATGGGGAGAGAGGGAGGAAGGATAGAGAACAGGCTGTGACTTTCTGGTGAATGAATAAAAGAGTCCTCAACAGAAGTTAGGTAAAGCTCTAATGTGAAATGGGTCAATTTTCACTGATTATTAGTGTCATTTATCACATAGCAGTTATCAGTTATCTCTGTGCTCAGCACTGGATTTGGCTCTGGGAATTCAGAGAAAATATGTCAAGGTGTCTGTCTAGTAGGGGAGAGAAACACATAAACAGGTATAAAACAATTTGTTGTTTGTTCTAACAGGTTAAGTATCTAGGAAAAACAACTGAGAAGAACATTAACACTGCTCTTTGGGGAATTAGAAAAGACTTCTTCAAGAAAAGATGCAGAATGAGTGTCCTGGTGAGTGGGAGTGGGCATTTTATAGGAAGGAGAAATTTTATGGGTATGGAGGTGAGAAGCAGTTTGATAGCTGCAATATATTCCTCCCTATTGCAAAGGCTAGCCCTACCCAGCCACGCTGAATACTTTAGTCCCCAAACTTTCCTCTAGCATCATAACAAATGAGCCAGTTTGAATGGCACCTTCAATTCAGATGCACAGGATTTCAATTCAGAAGACAGAATGAGAAGGAGTTGACAGGACGTGACTATGTTACTTCCGGTTGGCCATGTACAACATCTCATTCAAAATAATTCTCTTATTGAGAGCCTGTGGCAGTTTCTGTCTGCGCTCCAAGCACACCACAGCTCAGAAACAAACTGGCCCAGATGCACAGGGATGGATTCCTTCACTCTACCCACCAGAATTAAGAAACAAGTCCTAGCCAGCTGTACTTCACACTGGCCAGTTCCTGAGGGCCAACACAGACATGTACCACACACATCAGGGACCTGTTTATTGCCTGAGAAAAGACAAAAATTGGCTAAAAAGGCTGAAGTCAGGGAAAGGAAGGGAAGGGGTATGGACCTACCTGCACTCCCTGGCTTGCCAGTGACATTATTTGGTGGTAACGGTTTTCTTCGAGGGGGTATAGGTCTAGGTGGCAAGGGTGGGCGCCGAGTGCCTGCGATTGTGGTGAAAAGATATTCCAGATAAAATATCATAAGGACTTACTACATAAAAATCACATTTAACATTTAAAAACACTTAACATTTGATAAGTAGTAGTTGGGCGACAGGAAATAGATCAACAGAAAAGTGCCTTTGGTAATACAGTATAATAGTCCTCTAAGTTACAGTTGGTAATACACCCAGAGATGATGGAGCACAGAAGAGATGGAGAAGTCCTCTCTGTATTTTTACTGATAAAACAGACTGGGATTGCTGCTTTTTGAAAGACTGTAGAGATGTACAGAACTCAACAACTCTAGTTTCTCATATCAGTTTATCATTTCTCTACTATCTCCAATTGCCCTTGATTTTGATACCATTTTAACTTCAGATTTTTAAAGCATGTAGTTTCTCCTTGGGTGGGTGTTCTGTCGCCCCACCCCCAATTCTAATATGTAATTGAACACTGTCAGAATTTCTCATAGGATTATAACAAAGGAACCCCTATGGCAGAAACAACAAGCCCGTGCAGACCAGGCTCATTTTGAAGGTGAGCACTGCACAGAGCTATTCAGTCAGGGAGTGCAAGTGGAAGCCTAAGTTTAGTGCCCACTTTGCTCACCCACCTGAGGCTACCATCCAAGGAAAGGCCACCATTTTCCATCTGGTTTGCCTAAAGGGTTGAGGGAAGAGGTACCGTCTAGTAACTTGCACAGAACGGTATTCCAAGACAGAATTTGGCCCAATATATAGAGTGATAGTCTCAAATTAGAATCATATTTGAGGCATGAGTATACTCTAAGACATTATGTAAGAGAAAAACTTGAACATGATGAAAGCTGGAACCTACCGTGACTCATCAGCACTCATCCACTTTGCCCCTCAGGGCATTATGTTATTAAATTGGTACCTCACAGGATCTTAGTAATATTTAACTCATGCACTTCTCATGACCCCAAAGGTAAGATTCTGAATGTCTTTCTAGTAGTAACCATGTGCTATTGCTTGGCTGTGACTCCTTGGAGGCTTGTGGATGTTGCTTTTTTGGCAACAGTGAACCTACAGTTTCAGCCCAACTTTCAGAGTGGTGCTGATTGAGGGAGTCAGCGTCTTAATCCTTACCTGTTTTTTTGGTGGAGTGAATAGAGTCAAAGGCTGACTCATTTCTACCAGCACCTGATGGCTTTGGTGCTTGCTTGATTCCTATAAGCAGAGACAACGGACAGGAATAAATAGGTAGCAAGGGACAGGAATAAATAGGTAGCAATTCTTCATAGACAATATTCATATTCTTCATTGACAATATCATTTCTTTTCTTTGTGCCCAGACATTGTAACTGGCTTCTCTGATCTGCATACAGAGCATTCCAATCCCTACATTAATTCGTTGTGATGTATTTTGTGAAGAGTTAGCATTTGATCGTAGATTGTGGTTTTGTCTAAGTTTCCATGATGCTCTTCCATAGCCTTCCTGGGTGGTATTGCCTCACCATGAGGATTTCATCTGTCACAAATGGCCATTTTTTTGCCAATATTCCTGGGTACATTTTGTGGTTTTTAAATAAAATTGTCCTCCCCCCTCTCCTCCATTAAAAAAAAATTGTAGAATTTCTTGTGTTTGGGTTTAGTAATTGCCTTTAAAAATATTCCTAAAAAGGCCTTGACTATTAGGCTGAGTAGTCCACAGACTGAATCTCTCAGATTCATAAATTTGTCCTTGGAAGACCTAGAACTCCAAAATAGCTATTTTGAAGAAACTGATCTGAAAATTACCTTAGTTGGTATTTTAACAAAGTCTCTCAGATACACTCTGCTGGTTATTACATACATACTCACCTAAGTACCCACCCTTGATTGGACAATAACCCTAAGAGTAACAACCCTCTACCCTGTGGGTAGAGGGAACCAATTTAAGTTCTTTCCTATATTTTTCATGTTTTTTTTATATTATGGAAATGTCTTTCCTGAAGTGACTATTAATCTTCACTAGGAAAGAACAGACATTTTTAGAACCAAAATAAGACATATTATTTTAGATACAATGACTCACACTAAATATACATATACATATATAACTGTAATTCACATATTTAAAATAAGAATAAAATACACAATGAACTAATTGACATTAATAACAACAACCAGAACCAAAACCACAACCCTGTTTTGAGTGCTCACTGTGCTCCAGGGACCATGAACAGACATTACACATTCAATCTTTAATGTGTAGGTGGGTATATGAACAATAGAAGCTTTGTTTACCAAAAATGAGATGATAGCCCCACACTTAATTATAAAATTTAATTAGTAAATCTAATTAGTATTGTAGTTAAAATTATAATTAGCATTGTTAACATGCTAACAATGATTATAGTTGACAATTACATATACTCTCTGTTGCTTGAATAAGGCAATATATAAAGTCATGGATAATGCTTATAGAGTCATGAATTAAATGTAGCTTATTTATGGTGGAAAAAATGTTCCTGGAGTCAGAGACTCTTGTGTGCAGTTAATTCTGCAGGTCTGATGAAAACAACTAGTTCATCAGTTTTCCCATGCCCCACACATAGAGGAAATGGGGTCAGAGAAATGATGGTTAAATGCTGGCTGCCTACACTCTGCAGGTGGGTAACAAAAGCTTTCCTGGAAGGGGATCACAATAGACATTAGAATGTAGATCAAAGGCAGCACATTGGTATTGGGGATGAAGGTGGAGCAAGGAAGGGAAAAACCATGATCTCAGCTTTGTCTATCTGTGCTCACCTGCTTATTTCTAACCAGAGCCAACTAAATAAGCCAAAGAAGCCCTAAAAAGAGAGCATCTTTAGGAGGAAAAAAATACATTGCCGATAAAGTGAAAGGCAACAAGCATTTCCTGAGTGAGAAAAATGCGGACTATACTGAAAGTTAATGGCTTTCAAAGCTGATCACAGCTTTTTCATCATTTGTTTTGCTGAAATAAATGCTTTATTCTATTTTTATCTAGGCAAACTCCAGGGAATTTTTTGAATATTAATGTGGTGGCTCTGTTGAGTCAGATTGTTTATGTGAACCTGAGAAGCTATGCACTGCCCAGTTCCAAAGTTGGGAGAGTAAAAGTAGCAGCTGAGCACAAATAGATGGAATGGCTTCCTGGTTCTTACAAGTCAAGAACTTATAAAATTGCTCTCATTAATTTCACTGAAGGGAAGTGAAGTTTAGAACTTCAGATGCTGTAGTAAGCTATACAAAAAACACATTGTACAACAAATCTGAACTTTTTTTTATATTGACTATGTTCAGGTATCAGTCACATCTCTTTCTCATTAGGAAACCATTATGAGATGATTATATATATAACATCAAATTAACTCTGATTTCATACATTTTTTCTCCCACATAAGCAAGAAAATATTTGTACTATTAAAAGATATTTGAAAGGAATGCTGCAATCCACATTAAGACACTAGTAGCTACTATTTGTCCCCTCAATCAATATTTTAACTTTTATCAGATCATTGTCCTAGTTCTCTGTATGATGCCTGCCACCATGTAGCTGAATGAATGGGGCAATTTACTTAAGCTGGTTTATTTGAAAACATTAATATGCATATAGCCAGGGTAAACAACTGCTGACTGCCCTTTTTATTTAAATGTTATATTTCAGGACCCTCCCTGGAATATCTCTGTGCCTCCCTGGCTCAGCAGTTTAAAACACAGCACTATGAAGTTATAGGCAGCCACTGTAGCATGAGTTCAATCCCTAGCCAGGGAGCTGACTCACAAGGCCCAGCAGACCTCTCCTGTTTCACCCACTGCTCCTTTCAGCAGGACATTTCAGTCAATCTATCTGTTCTGCTCTCCACTCTGTCTCTGGTGAATCCTCTCACCCCCACAATACTTGTGGCCTGTATACCAGTTTTTTATGCATAAATAAATATTTAAAAGTAAATAAATATCATATTTCAGAATACTAACAGATGTAGATTTTATAAAAGTTTATTATGGTACTTGTGACATTACAAAGTTGAAAACCAAATGATTTTAATGTCCAAGACCAAAACTGTGTATGGTGTATTAAAATTAAGGAAAATAGCTATTTTAATGTTTTCTTTCAACAATTTATA
>NW_004567104.1:47351968-47428570 GCF_000260355.1 Condylura cristata | reverse complement strand
GACATGAAAAATTGAAAAGATGTGTGATGTAGGCATCACCACTGCCTAAAAAATACTTTTATATTGATGATGCTCCCTAGTGGTCTGCAGCTTAATTACCCCCCTCTATCAAGTCTATCAATGGATTTATCATTACTTTTTCCACCTATCTACAAGGGTCAGATTTTCCGTAAATCCTTTATGTTTACCTAAAAATATTCAGTTTAAGAATATACATCTCTTTTTGTTTCTTTGGTTGTTTTCCTTAATTTTAATAATCAAAACTGTATAGGTAGCTGATTTAGTAGACTAGGTTTAGAAAAGCAAAAACTTAATGCTTTCAGAGACACCTTTATTGACTGAGAAGAACAAAAACTTTCAATTTTATTTTTACTAGGAAACTTCAAAAATTGGTAATTAAGACACAGAAGTATAAATTCAACAGAATGATAAAAGCTGAATAAAAACATTTATAGTTTTGATAGAATAAAAAAAAGTAATAAAATGCAGTGATTACCTGATTCCATTCCATTGCCTTTTGGTGTCCCACTGGGCTTTGGTCTACCAGGCCTGGTAATTGTCTTATTCAGAACTAAAATGAAAATGAGAAATAAATACTTCAGACAACTTTTGACTAAAATTTGCAAAGAAAACAAATATTTCCATAATGTTCAAAATCATTTAACTGGGCACTAAACAAGTGATGCTTATAAAAACATTGTTCAGAATGTAGAAACCAGAATTCTGGGATAAAAATCATTGACTTGAGGGCCCTCCCTGGTGGCGCAGTGGGTTAAAGCACAGCACTGAGAAGCTAGAGCCACTTCCACATGAGTTCGATTCCCGCCTGCCACGGAGGTGACCACATGGCGTGGCAGACCTCTCCTGGCCCCCCCGCTGCTCCCCTCAGCAGTGTACTTCGTCGATCTGCCTGTTCTGCTCCCCACTCTGTCTCTGGTGAAGCCTCTCACCGCCCCTGAGCCTCTGGCCTGTACCCCAGTTCTGTATGTACAAATAAATAAATCTTAAAAAAAAAATGACTTGAATTTGTAAAGAGAAATCTGGGTTTGTACTTTGAGTGATCACCAGGACTGAAAAAAATAACTGGCAAATTAAGTTATGTTCTTAAATGAGAAATACCTTGCTTCATCTAGAAGCACTATATACCTTCCGAAATGAAAATGAAGACCGGTCTTTCATATGTCCCATGACAAATCAAAATTTAAAGTGTATTTATTTGTCAAGGCCTTAATTCATAACTCAATTTGGTTTTGCTTTGCAAGGTCCATAGCTAAAGCTTTTCCTTTATAAACTTGGCACAAGTTCATTACTGAACACAGAAGATGATGAAACTACTCAATTTCCCCTATTTAGGGTCATAGCATTTGCAAAATTTTGAGCAATCACCTATATTATCCTCCATTTAGAAAATTCCTCAAGGAGCTCCTCTTCCTGTGAGCGGCCTTAGTCATCTTTGAAAATAGTTCACTACTCACTTGATCCAGAAAATCCTACAAAGTCATGCAAATCAAGAGGTTCAAATCTCTGTTTTCATTTTAAGAACACTCGTGAAACTGCCCAGGCCATCAAGGGTATGCATATCCAAAAAGCCACCAAGAATCTAAAGGACTTCACTCTACAGAAGCATTGTGTGCCATTCTGTCATTACAATGGTGGCACTGGAAGGTGTGGCCAGGCCAAACAGTGGAGTTGAATGCAGGGTTGTTGGCCCCAAAAGTGTTGAATTATTACTGCACATGCTTAAAAATGCAGAGAGTAATGATGAACTTAAGAGTCTAGATATAGATATAGATTCTCTGTTCATTGAGAACATCCAGGTGAACAAAGCCCCTAAGATGCACTGCAGAACTTACAAAGCTCATGGTTGGTTTAACCTATACATGACTCCCCCTGCTACATCAAGATGATCCTTACTGAAAAAAAGCAGATTGCCCCTAAACCAGAAGAGGAGGATGCACAGAAGGAAAAAAAAAAAAATCCCAGAAGAAATTGAACAAAAACTTATGGCCAGGGAGTAAGTTAAATTTAAAATAAAAGGAATAAAAGTTAAAAAAAAATCCTAAGGAAAAGCATTAAAAGTATATGGCTAAGAGAGTAAGCTATGGAGCATTGCTTGTTTCAAACTACTTTGTAATTCTTCGAATGCCTTCTTACAAGACACATGATCAATGCTAAGTTAATGTTTGCCATCACTGTTACTTGTTCATTTTGTAGAAATGTTTAATTACCCACATATTAAACTCTCAATAGCTATCATGAGGCAAAAGATTTCTTTTTAATAAAGTTCCTAATTACCTTTATGGATGGATGGCACAAAAAGAGTTGGAAAATTACCGCCTGTACACATATAAACTTGCATACACACATATATGCACATACACATACACTTCATATATATATATACACATATATATGGACACACATATATACATAAGTATTCCATGAACCTAAGGATATGAAAATTATTATTTGTTCTTTCTTCCATGTGCCTGCAAAGATGTTCACCAACAAAAGTCATTTTATAAGCTAATGTTATAATTTATAACTCCTAGAATCATAGCAAAAATGGAGCAGAAAATACCAGTCTTTGGTCCAACTTGTTTTTTAGCACAGGAGCTACTTACAACCCTGGGAAGATAATTTTTCACTAACAAGCTCCAATGAGGAAGATTTCAGGGACTTTGGAGAATTTAGTAGATTCAAAGTATACTCCACTCTATAATTATCACTTTTAAATTGTTTGCAACCTATTAAATTTTATTTTAATTATCTGAATCAAGCAAAAAACTTCTATGGGAACAAAACACTTATGCTTAGAAGAGGCCATCTTTTAAAAGAAATATGCAGTATTTACAAGAATAATCACATCACAAATAGATATGGTAACCCTAAATGACATGAAAAATTGAAAAGATGTGTGATGTAGGCATCACCACTGCCTAAAAAATACTTTTATATTGATGATGCTCCATAGTGGTCTCTGCAGCTTAATTACCCCCCTCTATCAAGTCTATCAATGGATTTATCATTACTTTTTCCACCTATCTACAAGGGTCAGATTTTCCGTAAGTCCTTTATGTTTACCTAAAAATATTCAGTTTAAGAATATACATCTCTTTTTGTTTCTTTGGTTGTTTCAATGTATTTTATATCTTGCTAGATGTGCTGTTTCTGTAGGTTATCAGAAGGTATGTCTTACCGGGTCTGTGCGGTTTTTCAGGTGTTCTGGGCCTCACAGGAGTAGTGTACAGTCTGTGTGGTGCTAAAACAGAGGAAATACTTCATATTTAATAGACAATACTCCAAATCCCCCTAATTGTAGACTTCACAGCTCTGGGACCAACAGCTTGTATACTTTGCATGGAAGCAGAAAGTGTTTTCTGAAACCTCCAATTACGCATTCAAGCATTAATGCTAGAGGAAGAAAAAATGAAAATATTTATGGATGGAAATTAAATATATACACAAAATGAGGTAGGTAATTTGTAATGTGTGCTAAGGATAAGTCATCATTTAGCCCATGTTTTTCAAAGGCATTAATTTTACCATGTGCTTATATAACATGGTAAATATACAAGTCAACCATCTTTACCTGTCCATCTGTATGTCCGTCTGTCCATATATATCTCTTAGGGAGTCACTATCAAACATTATTTTGGTAATTAAGAAATGTTAAAGGCGGCCCTCCCTGGTGGCGCAGTGGGTTAAAGTACAACACTGAGAAGCTAAAGCCACTTCCTCATGAGTTCGATTCCCGCCTGCCACGGAGGTGACCACATGGCATGGCAGACCTCTCCTGACCCGCCTGCTGCTCCCCTCAGCAGTGTACTTCGTAGATCTGCCTGTTATGCTCCACACTCTGTCTCTGGTGAATCCTCTCACCGCCCCTGAGCCTCTGGCCTATATCCCAGTTCTGTATGCACAAATAAATTTTTAAAAAATAAAAAATAAAGAAAGAAATGTTAAAGGCAAAAAGAAAAATAATTTCAGAAAGGCAAGAACAAAAAGTAAGAATATGTTGTTCTTTCAAATTAGTTCACGAACCCTGATAAATAAATACTCTCTCCGTGCCATCCATCAAGCTGAGGGATGTGAGAAAGTGATCTCAGGTGCTCTGCCCACCAAGAAGATGAACAAGAAGCCAACGATCCGACAAGTCCTGGGCCAAGGTGCCATCCACCTTCTCACTTTCTGCTCCCGTTATACAGGTCCTGGCCCAAAGAGCTCTCCTGATGGAGACTAGTTGTATACGTTAAGAAGTGAACAACCACTGTAGCAGGCAAATTCATGACACACTCAAAATATTTTGCTTCCAAAGGTTTTAAAGTATATGTGTATTTCATCCTGGAATTCATCCATCTTTCCCTTCCCTCCTGTCTTCCTTAACATTGCACATTAGCACCTGCCACTGACTTTCTTGGCAATGCTTTACTAATACTGGGGAAAAAAAAATTTGTTCAAGCATGAAGTAGATTACATCATTTTGATCATCTCGATCACATCTTGAGTAGTTATTTATACAATCATAAATCAACAATGATTTCTCTATCAAGCTAAAAAAAAATACATACACCTACAAAAAGATTATAATGTAGCTCATTTATAATCTTCTAGTGTAAAAACTGATGAGGAAGGTTTTGCCAGACTTGGGTCCAAGAACAGACACATGCTCTCTAGGTTTAACTTAGAACTTTCAAAGTTTAATAATCAAGTAAACAAAGGAACTGATGTGAAAACAATTCTTACATATGCTAAAATGAAGCATGAGAGTAATTGCTAATGTTTTCTTTAAGAATGCTAGATTCCCTATCAATTTAACATATTTCAGCATTTTGTGTTAATTTCATGAAAAAAGTAGATTGCTTTGGTTCATAGGAATACATATCATGATTCTTAACTTCATTCCAGAGCACATACATTTTAAAGCTTAGAACAGGAAAGACAAATGACAGAAATAATCAGTCCTACATTATTTCAAAGCGTAAGGATCAATTTTGTATGGGTGAGTTCACTCCCAAAAGAAATGGAAGAAATCCATGAGAAAACCTTCCTGGATATTTAAATATTAAGTCACTATTTAAAAAATGATTCTTATTATTAATTTCCTTTGGTTACAATATCAGGGTGTTTATCAGGTTGAGGAGATGGGACAGAAGGAGAAATTAGGAAGATGAAGGGAGAAAGAGGTGGATGGGGAATGCATAAAGTTTCATCTAAAGAAACTACCTTCCCTACATTCAACAGAAGAGCATGTAAGTACTCTAAATGGGTTGGTGTCACCTATGGGGGTGTGGGGGAGGGGGAAGTATGGCTCACTGTGATGAGAAATTACATTCTTAAAGGTAAACCTTTTTCCTGATTAAAGACAAACAATAAAAAAAATTACTATCCAAGGGGGGGCAGTATTATTACCCTGAGTTGTCTTTGCCAATTCAGTTGTCCGTGGAAACTTAGTTGTGAAGAGTTCTTGGGTGAAATGGTCTATTTCTTCTGGAGAAAAACACAGTAAAACAGTTCACTTTAAATAATTATTATGAACATATTCAAAAAATCTTTTTATTGATAAAAGGGTAAATGGCATTTTTAAATGTTCAGGAATCATAATAATTTTAAAGTTAATGGTATATTTTACTACCTATCTTTTTTGCATTATATTTGTTGTCTTCTTACATTATTTAATGATTATTATAAGGATTTCCAAAAGCTTTTAGCTCAGAATCATTCATGATCCTGGATGTGGCTATCCTTGGGTGTGTCTCCTATCTGGTTTACTACTTTCTTATCATCTCGAGTCCATAAATTCCACATGTTATTTAAGTGACTTGGAAATTAGGTTATACAAAAGATGTGCACTTATGCCGTATAAGAAATCTTCCTTAATCTACTCCATGTGATAATTAAAGTCTATGTTTACTGACAAAATATGGCGATACTTCCACCCCATATTATCTTGAAACAATCACGACACCAGGCAGACATCACCGATTATACCATTCACTTGGTTACATGATGGGTCTAAGGAAATACATGTGCAAATAATCACTGTAATCTTTTTGTCTACCCCGCTTTGGAGTCTGGATTCTGTTCACATGAGAGATGTTTGTGATAGCTGGCAGTTGGTTCTTGTCTTAATAAACCATCATACATTTTTAAAAAGGGATTGGCTGTTAGATAATTAGCATATCTAGTAGTAGTTCTTGAAAAGTGATTTCACTTTCATAAGTGACTTTGACTTTCGGTGTACAAGTTTCAATAAGTGAGTATATGGTCAGTAATTAACACTTTTTTTTTCCCAAAAAGGATTTTATTTCATTCATGTACTCATTTACTTGAGGTAACATTGGTTTACAATGTTGTGTATGATTTAGAGGTATAGGATGTCCCCTCCTTCAGGTACAAAATGGACTTCATTTAAAATGTCCTTAATCATCTCCTCAGGGTATGGGCAGCTCATCCCTACCAACCTTCCTGCCTTACTCACCCTTGTTTCTGCAGGCAAACACATGCTCACCAGGTTAACCTGCTGCCATTTTCTTGTCAGGGCTTCTTTCCCACCTATCTTTAACCTAAAAGAACTTTGTGTACTTTGACTTCAACTCTCACATCCACCTGAAGACCCATTATAAATGCTACCTAGCCTCTGGGAAGCCTGCCCTGATGCCCCCAAGAAATTTGTTGCTCACTTTCCTCCCACACTTTTAATGTACAACATTGGGGTGAACTGCAGGAGCGCTAATGATGACTATTTGGCTCCAATCTAACTAACATGAGTTGTGTAACTTGTCTAAATTTAAAAAAATGGCCTAAGGGGATACAAGTGAGATGGAAAAATGTACAAAATGTTTTTTTTTTAAAAAACATTATTCATTAAAAAAAATGGGGCATTACCATGTTTATTGGTGCTTTATTCACAATTGGAAATGCCCAAAAATGGATGACTGGATTAAAAAGATGTGGTACATATACACAATGGAATATTACTCAACAACCAAAAAAAGAAACACATGCCTTTTGCAGCAACATGGATGGAACTGGAAAAGATCATGCTTAGTGAAATAAGCCAGAAAGAAAAGGAAAAATACAAGATGGTTTCTCTCATAGCAGGAATATAACAGAGCAGGCGAGAAAATAATGATAATGATGAACAGCCATATACCAGAGACATTTTATGGGGGTGGAGTGGGGAATGATATCAAAAAAAGTGGAAGCAGGGAAATGCACTGGACTATGCTGATGGCACATGGGTGATCTGGTGATGGGAAACCCTAGGGGATTGCAACTGAGATGGAAAAAGGCACAAAATGATGTAAAAATAAACTATTATATTATTAAAGGAAAAAGGGGGGGCATTAGAACCCTTTTTATACATGCAGACTTGCAGCTCAGGAAATGCACTCCCGTCACTAAATCAAATCCTGTCTTCATATTGGATGGTGAGTTCTCTAAGTTAACTTACCTTTTAAACAGTTTTATTTTAAACTCCCATTCTGTACCACTTTAATTAGTAATAATAAAACCCTCAAAAAATGCCAGAAGAAAAATTTCTTCACAGATGCAGTTTCAAAGTACAGGGAAAGTAACAACATTGTTTAGGGACAGTTTATAGCTCAAGATGTGTTAAAACATCTCACTTTAGGTTGTAAATAAGAACCAATATTAGAATTTAGAAAAATGAGTTTTAATAACAGTAGTAAGAGACCCTCTATTGTTTGGAAACAATCCATGAACACACATACCTGTGGCTACTTTTGGTGTAATCCCTACAAGGTATGTCTGCAATGGACTGAAATATCAAAACAAAATTTACCCAGAGTGGTTTGTAGTTCCTCTTGACTAGGACTTGGTGAAATCATAGGCATGAAAGGGCTGCCTCGTGTCTCTAAAGGAGCTGTAAAAGACAAGTACCAAGGCTGTCAGCTTTCAGATTCAAAAGCTAGCACTGGATCAGAATGGAATTCCATGAGATTGCTTCTGGAAAACATTAAATAGGTCATGAAGAAGAAAGTTCAGTGTGCCCAGAACCTCTAGGAAAATGACAATGGAATGTTAGAAAAGTGGTTCTCAACTGTTTCTTTCCACCAGAGTTTACTATCTAGTAAACACCATTCACTGCCAGACATATTACTCAACCATGCCTGCTAAAGTTGGCCTGTCAGTTGTACCTTTGTCCCTTTCTTCCACACAAGAGACCATATAGGGTTTTAAAATTCAATGAGGAGACCATCATTGTAAGGGTCACCTGGCAATGGCTCAATTTTGAAAAAATAAACCACTGACAGATCTTAATATTTTCACCTATACTAATTACTGGCTAGCACCTTGCACAACTTTTCAGATGCTAATATGTTGCAGCACTACAGCTGAGAATCACTGCACAGAAAGAGAATGGTAGGCAGATATGCATGCATAAATTAGAATCATTTTGTACATGGAGATAACATAAGGTAGGTGAAGATGGATTTGGTAATGAGCTTCTCAAGTTGGTCTTCAGAGAAAAGCCTTTAAAACAATGAAATGACTGCTCTTTTATTTTGAAAAAATAACAATAAAATGGTTTTAGAAGAGATGATGTTTCAGTATGATCACTCAGAAAGACCTGCAATGTTGATGGTAGCAAAGAAAACAATTAGAGTTGACTGATAAAGGACACCATTACCTATTGTTGTCTCTGGTAGGTCAATTCTAAAGGTAACAGGTTGCAGAACTATATCAAAAGCAAATCAAAGAAACATATTTATGAGCATTATTACCTGGAGAAGTAACAATTGTTCCTGTGTTTCTACACCCATCTATTTAAATAAACATGCTAAGAAGTTAAATATATATATAAAATGACACCCATGGAACTTAGTTCAGCCATTACTTTGAAACTCTCCCTCATCAGGGAAAGTTTTGAGTAGGATCCCACACATTTCACATAATACCATCACACTTGGTATGTAGTTATAGCTACATTTTAAAGAAGGTGAAGAAAATGGGCACAGTAAGTAATTATGTCTTACAATTTTAGCATTATCTTCTATTCAGCAAAGATAAACTAATTAGGTAGTATTCTCTCATGGCAACCAGATTAAAAACTTCAAGTAGATTGCAGGATTAAATCTTCCCCCCAAGAAATATACATTTTCTACTCATAATTCTCTCTGAATTTCTACCATATAACAACCATTAAAAACATATTTACTGGCCCTTCCTGGTGGTGCAGCGGGTTAAAGCACAGCAATGAGAAGCTTAAGCCACTTCTGCATGAGATCGATTCCCTGCTGCCCTGGAGGAGATCCACATGGCGCGGCAGACCTCTCCTGACCCCGCCCGCTGCTCCCCTCAGCAGTGTATTTTGTCGATCTGCCTGTTCTGCTCCCACTCTGTCTCTGGCGAATCCTCTCACCCTCCGCATCTCTGGCCTGTACCCCAGTTCTATATGAATAAGTAAATGTATTTAAGAATCTATTTTTTGGATAATACATTTCCTAATTGAGAAAATGAAACAATTGATTTTACCAGGTTCACTCTGAGAAATTTCTGGGCCTGGCTGATGGGGAAGGGGCACATCTTTTGGAGCTGAAAGAAAAAGATTGTAATACACTTGGCATTCTATGTGTCACATGTATATCACAGAAAAACATCCTAGAAAGCACACAGAATGCAAAGGTGTTTCACAAAGGTTAAAAAGTCAAGAGATACTCGTTCTTTTCAAAACGGAAAAATGCCACCATGTAGGAAGACTCGAGTGGCAGGAAACAAAATTGGTAACAGCTCATTTTGAAGTTCCCTTAGTGGAGGAAAAAAAAAGAAGAAATAATGGAGTTAAACTCAAGAAAATACGGTCCCCTCAAGTTGTCTTCAAAATAATAAGTCTGTTTTTGCCAGTACTTGGGCACTGTTTGATATTCATACTAAAATTCAGCTGATAGGAACAGAAAATATACCATTTCCAAACAAACAAACAAACAAACAAAAAAACCCTGCAAATTGAGAGAATTGTTAAGACAATTCTTAAACATCTGAGAGAACCAAATTTAATTCTAAAGACCACTAACAGTTACTATGGGAAGAAAGAGAGCAAAAGGAAACAACTGCTTACTAGAAGAAACCACAGGCAAAGTTTGAGACTGCTTGCTCGGCAGTAAATGCTGGTCATGTGCTTTCTTGTCAGTTCTAGAATGTTGTCCAGTATATATCATGTACCCCATATAGGGGTCCCCCATGTAGGAGGATCCATTAGGTCCCCTAATACATCAGAACATGAAAACAAAAGGACAAAAATGTCTGCTAAAAAACAGACCTCCTCATATTCAAAGCTGATAGCCACTACATTTTTTAAATGCCTGTACCCACTTTATTTTGGCAAAATCAAAGAGTAAACTGGAAATTTGATCTCTTCCTTTTCTGTGAGGAAAGCATCAGGGGAATTTACCTACCGTTAGAACTAGGTTTCTATGGCACACCTCCTCCAAGGGTAAGCTTATACAGCTCTTTGACTTAGTTTCCCCAGGTGGCCCTGCTCAGCTTTACTCTCAACTGAAATGTTTCCCAACGGATGTTTCCACAGTACAGATTTCATAAATACCAGAGGCCCTGTGGCAGGCACTGCAATGTTTAACATCTTATATGATTCTGGGGGAAATTAGGAATCACGCTGGAACTCAGCCTCAGAAAATGCTGAAGAAAACCTTTACCCAAACACCACCTGTAAGTGGTGAAAACATTAGTATAGAAATGGTTATATAGCATACTTAAAAAAATTTTTTTTCGGGAATATTTAAGTTGGATATCATGTTTTTCTTCATCTAGGCCACTAAGTACCAGTATAGCTGTAGAATTTGGTACACAGTCTAGAAACTTGACTCAGAATTTCTCTGAGCTTAAAAGATAGCATCCAGGGGAACTTGAAAGTCTGGACCTTTTTTAAGAAAAAAAGAAAAATTTCAAAAAGATCAGTGGTCAGCAATGTTCAAGAAAAACCATTATTACACTGATGAACATTTCACTTTTGCCATGTAGTATTTTAGGGTGCTCAACTGGTAAAATAGGAGGAATTTCCAGTCATAAACCAAACAATATTGATAGGGTGAAGGAGAAGGCACTTTGATTTGGTTCTGCCAAGGTTATGACCAGACAAAGCAGCCTGCAGTTTACAAACACCTGAGGTGGTTCCAGCACTAGACTACAATGTGGAGCCTCCCTGCTACAATTTACTGAAGAATCTAAACTAGGATTCCTCCTGCTGCAACTGGCACTTTTTAACCATGAAGTGATGATTTAAAAAACTGCCACAGCAGACTTTCTAAAGTGGAAAGGAAAGAAAAAAAATATTCACAGGAAGAGATAGAAATCATTCTCCTACTTGCTCAATTGCAATGCAAAAATTGCCAAGTTATTTTTTCTTTTTCCCTAGGTGGCATTTCTCTCTTAAATTAAGCAAAAGCATTCCTAAGTCTTCCAGCAGCAGTAAACTATTCTATGTAAATGACAATTTGAGAAGACAGCATGATTTTATTTAGAAGTTTTACCAGTACTATAGTTTACACTCATTGAAACAACTTACTGTTCAACTACGTTAGCTGTCTTTTTGAATAAAGGCTACTATCACTAAGAAAAATCAACTAACAATTATGAGTGGACAATGACCAACATGTTCTGTGTGTGTGTTTTTTTTTTCTTGCATAGATAAACTGGGGTGGTACAGGGGATGAGAGGATTTGCCAGAGACAAAGTGGGGAGCAGAATAGGCAGATTTTACCAAAAGGGGAGCAGCAGGCAAGACAGGAGAGGTCTGCTGTGCCAAGTGGGTCAGCTCCCTGGCTGGGGGGGGGGGGTTTGAACTCAGGCTATAGAGGTGATAGTGCTGAGACTTAACCTGGGAGGTTTTCTCTAACATATGTTAAAGGCACACTGATATTGAACAAATTGCTGATACTCTTGCTCTGATTTCTTATATATGAGAAAGCTTATCATTTTAGGAAAACTGATAAAAAAAGAAATATTTGATTTATGAATACTAACATTATAAAAAGAACCTTCAATTAAAAAAAAGCAGCTTTAGGAAGAACTTTAAAAAAATAAGAGGATGATAAAGATCAAGAAGCACTGAAGGACAGTGATGGTAAGAGTATGATCTTAAGGAGGTAATTGATATCCCAGCTTCTGTTTTAGTAAAAATAAAATTGGGGGGATTTTAACCATTACTGTCCTAGCCTGCTCAATTCTAAATGTGTTTTCTTCTAAAATGAGAAAAGAAAAAAACACTTATTAGGTGACTGTTCATATTCTTTCTGGCTTCTCCCTCATTAAAAAATTGGCAATATTTTAAATTAATAATCTAAGCACATAACTGCTGTACTGAATGCTAGTTCAATCATTTTACATAATGGAGTACATTTTTAAGAATTACTCAGAAAAGTTCTTAATTAGCTTAGTAATAACAAAAATATGAAGGAAAAAAACACCTGTTTAACTGAAAACAATGGAACTGCAAAAATGCTGAAGTGTGGCCACAAGTTAGAATGTATCAAAGTGAGTAGGTTACAAGAACAGCTGAAGGGACTAACTGGCTGGACTTTCCCTGAAGCTTATTTCCAGTGACTGAGGTATATCCTGGAGGTGCCTGGAGGCCAGGAGGTTGACCACAGAACCAAGATAGTCGTTGAGGTAGAATCAGATCTTCCCAGGGGGCACAGCTCTTCAGAGCCAGGCAACCTTAGGCTGAATCCTCTGCTCATAATTCTGAATCATTCCTCCAAGGTAGAACCTGAAAAAAGCCAGTTCTGTTTGGGTTCTAGACATGGCATAAGATTCCTTACTAAGGTTGTAGATACCTAAACGAAGCAGCTGGAAGGTATTTTCTGAAGTCTTGAGTCATGAAATCTGACTTGCCTAGAAACCACAGCATGGAAGAGCTGTCCAGTAAATCCAGGATTGACTGACTTGATGCAGCAAGAAATCTAAGTTGGTTACTTCTCATATCTCGATTCATTTTTTAAGATAGAAATTGTGAAAGAATATAACTGTCTTGATTTCAGTGTTACATTTTATATTTTTAGACTTCTTATAGTGTCTAGTTCTCTATTCAATGTACATGTGGTTAGCCTTCTTTTTTGAGGTATAACCTAGAGATGCTGGCTTAGCAAGGTCTAGGATGCAAACCTGGACCTGGATGCAAGCCAGTGATGGAACACAACACAATTCAGTCTGTTTGGACATTTGTGAGGCAAGTGAAACATAGTAAGGGCTGCACTAGAATGATCACTGTTGGAATCACATCCTGGAGCCCATCCAGAAGCCACTGAGGATCACAAGGGCAGAACTAGTACAGACACAGAGTTCTAACTGAACATGTGGACGTGGAGAGCTAGTGGGGTTGATGCCATGGAGGCCCAACAGAAGCTTGTACTGTTCTTCCAATGCTCAACCTTTCCAGTTAGAGGATATTGTTAGTGGAAGAAGACCAATATAGACATTTTGAAAGGAATTGTTTAACTACTAAAAATATTGGCTCAAGTGAGATTGTCATATCCAAAGCAACATATCCTTTTCCAGTGAAAAGAAAATCATTTCAATCTACTGCTGCTATCTATAATGACTTAATTTCTGTTACATTTTTCTGCAGTAGAAAACAAGAACTCAACCTTTTGGAAGCGGAAAGATCAGCTTTTTTTAAAGCTCTGTGCTTACAGTCTTGTCTGCTGCATTCAGTGGTCCAAATGTTAAGTTCTAGACTTGAGGACAGAGGAGCCCCTCTCTGGCCTACTACCATGAACAACACACCTGAGTGCCCCATGGCATGATAAACCTTCCACTTACACCACCTGAGAAATGTTATAGTATGCAAATGCTGACTGGCTGGCAAATTGCTGTCATTTCAAGCTGTATTTCACAAATCTTTTGGAAGTCGATATGCTTTCTAAGAGCACCTGGGAATTTTAAAATAAACATTAAGAAGAAAAAAAAAAGACTAGTATTTTCTCAGATTATCTAGTTAAAATGTAGCTTTCTTAGAGAACTGTTTAGCTTCCTCGGGTCACCGACACATCTTGACAGCTGGTAAGACAGAAAATGTCTGGGTTCATGTTGTTCCCATCCTGACTATTCCCACAGAATGAGACTAGTCCTCTCATAAATGGTCAAAAGATTCTCAGATCACAGCCAAGAAAAAGATTCTAGTACCTGTTGCATAAATTTGGCAGGAGAAAGAAGCTTCCATGTTGGATAGAGTAAAACTTTTGAACTCAAGAAATTGTTAAACATGATTTTCTCTGGTTACAAAACATTTCATATTTTTGTGGAAAAAACAGAAATATTTATCCTATGTTGGTGAGACACTTAAATGACATTTTTTTTAAATTAGAAAATTAAAAGTTGAGCTCTAAAAGAAACATCTACCATTGGCATGATATTCTGCTTTTGAGTGGATCAGAAGTTTACTGAAGATAACAGTAAGGTTTATCAGACTTCTGCAATGAACATACCACACATGAGACAACATACTTCAACAGAAATGAAATGCTGACCTCACATCTATCAGTTTTCTTATTTCATTGCAGTAGAGTGGGACAGTGGAATGCATTTGGCTTAAACATGAAATAAAGCAATTACCAGGTGGAGTATATGACACTTCTGGGCTCGGTTATGTTTTTGGTTTTGGAGTAAAATTCTGGGGCCCCTTAGGAGTTGAAAAAGAGAACTCAGATCATGAGTCACTTGTATTTCTTAGTATTTCTAGTCATGCTTAACACAAGGCATATAAGCCTGACCACTGACAAAACATTGTTACTACAGGACTTAGATGAAAAATGAGCCAAGATTTAAAAATATATTAGAATTGCAGATGCTTCAAAAATTATATTTATTGAGCTAAAGTTGGTCTAGCTGTTACATTTTTTGGGGTCATAGGGTCAAGTCTCCACAAATGCTTATCTTAATAAGCATTTACAAGTACTTTCCTGCAAGTGCCCCCACATCCTCTACCAGGCTCCACTGGGTCCCCTGCATTCCCCACTCTTCCCTCTCTCAGCCCTCCCCTTCTGGTTACCTCAATTTTGCAGTCAGTGGCAAGTGTTCATTATTGGTTTGGTTTTAACTGACCCTTAGTGTATCGCTGTATTTCATATACAAGTGAGATCATCCAGAATCCCAGGTACCTTCTTTTTCAGAAAAAAAGTCAGAAATTGTAAAATTTCAATAAACATGCAGGAAGGATGAAGTATTTTTTAAGATCTTCAACTCAGAAGAGACAACAGATTAATGTAAGAATTCTTTCCTGGATATCTTTGCTTGACTCTCATCTGAACCTCTTCACCCCATGTCTTTCTTTGAAGATAGAGTTGGGAGGTCAAAGCAGAACCCTATGATTCTGGGTAAGAGAAGCATACAGCCAGCTTAGTAGCAACATGTAGTGTTGTGGGTGGGGCCCCACCGCAATCCCCTGTAATTCTTAGGATCAAAATAAATCTTTAAATGATGGTGTGTACAACTGCTTCTTCAACTGTTCCTCTGGGGTAATAGGCACCAGAGGAAATGTCTAACTTATTTGTAACACAATTTGCAGCTTAAAAACTCTGTAATAAGGATTATGTCCTTTGATTCTCTCTACAATGGTGAGAAGAAGGAATTATCAGCTTCACATTAAAAGATTGGTGTGGTGACATTATATTAAGTACCAGAGATGTGACTTGCACAGAATGCTCATGTCCCTTGGTCCACACACCTGGACTCTATATCCCAGCTCTGCAGGTCACATTTAATTTGTTTCTCATTTTCAAGGTAGAAATAGTAAACTTGTCCGTAACTCAAAAGATGGTTACAGGGTAAGCAAATGTGAAATGTCAAAATGATGTCAAAACTGTATCATAGAAATTTGTCATTGAAGAATGTGAGTATATCCTGATTTTCAGGGATTCCCCCCCCCCATTAGGGATAGGGATACTGAGACATGATGAAAGGATTTGTGTTGGGAATTCAAAATTACTACCTAGATCAAGTTTTTTTTTTTTTATGTTGCTAACATTTTCCTTTATCCATATTATTCACGGTAGTGAATATTCCTTACCTAGTAAAATGGGTTGTTGCATGCACCCCATATATTTTTTAGAAGCAGGCCATTATACATGATAAATTTAAATGTAGATGGATGGCTTAGACTAACTTCCTTGAGTAAGAAGGATGTGATTATGTTTTCATCTTCAAAGCCCAGCACATTCTGAGAGACATAGCATGCAAGTATTTGTTGAGTGACTAAATTAATGCCTCAAGAAATGATATGATCTGAAATTAGGGGAGGTGGCAGGTCAGTTGGCAAATAACAGACGAGGCATGACAGGATAGCTGCTTGGAGTAGGATCATTGCTAGGGATTAGATATTTGTAAGAGTTGAATGAGCCAGACTTAGTAACAAGGGACTGCAGGGACCATATGAGAAGTAAAATATCAAATGCAACATGCTTAGAACCTGGCATGTTTTCAAGTGGGAAACTGAAAAGAAGAAAAAATGATGAGCTTTATTTGAGGCATGTCAAGTTTATGGTAGCCCATGGAAATCTGCTGAGGCAGTTGGAGAAACTGAGTAAGATCTTGGTTGAGAAGTTAGGGCAAAAGCTTATCATCCAAATAGAGTTTCTAGAGTAGAACTCTTGCTTGGGTCATATCAAAATTATACAACAAAACAACAAAGCAGTTGTATAATCACTCTGAACTAGGAGAGGATAATTATTTAAAACTTCATAGCATGTTATAGAATAAAATTTACTGAAAAGTAAAAAAAAATAAAAAATAGGTAAGGGTCATCCTGGTGGGTTAGGGGCTAAATCTCAGTGCTATCGCTGCTATGGCCTAAGTTCATTCCCAACCCACATGGCACAGCAGACCTCTCCTGTCTTCCTGCTGCTTCCCTTAACAGTGTATATCAGCAGATCAACCTGTTCTGCTCTCCTTTCTGTCTTTGGTGAATCCTCTCACCCCAACACCACTGGCCTATATACTTCAGTTCTATATACACACAATTATGTAGTAGGCAGTTTAATCTCAAGAAATTCTCTTCTTTACCAACCCCTTCTCAAATAATGCAGCAAAAGGTAATTTTTTTAAGCAAAAATCTGATCCAATAATATGCTTTTTGATAAAGTCTAAACAGATATATGTATTAGGTTTCAGAGGAAGACTGGTCTTATATAAGGATTAAAGATCCAACTTACTATTATTCAATAGAATAACTAGCCCCATTTACATGAAACTTCTCAGGTCAAAATATAAAGTATAAGTTTACCTGTCTGTGTTTGTGGGATTCTTGGACGTGGAGATGTTTTTGGTTTGGGAGGAAAACGCTGTATCTGCTTGGTAGCTAAAAGAAAAGGAACAGGTTCGGAACTCCTGAAACTTTAAAAATCATAATGTCTAAGTTGTTGGGATCTCCAAGATGTTTGCTGAAGACCTACATACACAGTAATTAGATTGTTAAAGTTTCCAAAGAGTCAAAAAGTATATGCAGATAATTTTCTTGCAATGATAAATGAAGTAAAACAAGAAGGCACTTACTAATGGTGTCTAAAATAATCTGCTGACAAATGAACTTGTTGAAATTTTAGATATTTACTTTAAATATCATTTAAATGGTTAAAAATAAATTTCATAGTAATAAGAACTCATGCAATGACAATTTAACACCATTTAATTAATATTAAATTAATATCCCAGTATAATATCTTAAATGTAAATAAATACAATTTCTTGTAAATGAAAAAACAAAGTTAGCATATTGTATTCCAAAAAGAAAAAAAACCTGGAAAATGAATGCATTTTAAGAGAAATGCTTTTGGAAACAATATTATTAAATACAGCTTAAATATTGATCCCATTAGGGAAACGAAATTGAATAGATATTGACAGGATATTTTACCGAAGAAAGTTACTCCATTACTGCACAATTTCCAAAGAAGTTCTTTGGAAAAAAGAACAGTGTAAAACAGGTTGTGTCTTCACCAAGAAAATTAAAAGTACATCCTGCTAGAATAAAAAGAATTAGCAAATGCAAGATTATATTTTACGGAAGTACCTCACTTGGCTGAACTAAAGTTTGGGATAAAGAAATAAGAGAATATAAAGCAGCATCCAAGTCAATGGAGTTTCAGGAACTGAAAGAAAGCTTGTTGAAAATAAGTTATTTGATATTGGAAGTTTGTATAAAAGAATGCTATGCAATGGTTTCAGTGTAATCTCACCTGCAAAGAGATGAACACCGAATTATATTAGAGATTACACTGATTTAGGAGTCTGGAACCTGGAGAGTTTGTTACTCACTGGGTATATAAACTCAGGTTATCTATCAAAAGTTCTAGGTCTTTAAAAGCATTTCCAATCTTAAAATTCTATGGTTCTAAAGTTTTTTTTTTTTTTTTAACTTGTGTGATTTTCTGATTCAATTTTCTTGCTTGCTGCAGTTCTTACAGATAGGCTATATGCTTCCCCCAAGATTAATAAAGACTATTTTCCAATAAAGGCATACTGTGAGTAGCAATAACAGTATTTAAAACTGGAAATTTCAAAAATATTACAGCTATTAAAAACACCTTCGGGAAATTTAGAGATAACTGACACATTCAGTTAATATAGTTAATGTGGAATTTTGATAAAAAATTAAACAAAGGTTTAGTTGGCAATGTTTAAATGGTAGTTCAGAAGACAATGAATAAAATGTATACAGTCAATATATCCCTTTCAGAAACTCTTTCCCAGAAATATTACTATTTCCCATATGAAACATTTGCAGACTGGCTGAGAGAGGTGTATCTTAAAGAATATTCACAGCATTGGTAAGAGTGTCTACAGATGATGGATAGAAGGTGGAAGAGGAAGTGGGGCAATGGGAAGGTAGGATCACCCACCAAAAAACTGAGCAGAAAGAGTGTTAGGTCTCTGATGTCTAAGAGTGCCATTCTGTCTTTCTGCTCCTATGCTTACACATTCTGCAAACCTCACCTTCTTATGACATATAAGATATGTGTACTGAGTTCAGTCTGAGGCTCATCTGGCCTGCATAGTTTTATGGTTTGGGAAGGCAGAGAGCTGTTTCTATGGCAAGTGAAGGAAAGTACTCTGGGTTATTCTAGTGCTTCACAAACCCTGGTTACAGATGGCGGAAGTGATAGTAATAAGAAAATTTTAAAAAAGAAAATTGCATGTCTGCAGCAAAGTAGTAGTTCTACATCATGCACTTAGTTTTTAACATTCCTGGAGACAGATTCGAGTTTATAAAATACTTTCAAAGTAAGCAAATCCCTTACTTTAAAAAAAATCTGCATTCCATTGTCATTCTGATAACAGTATAAAGATACTCACTAGTAACCATAAATGAAAAACAAAGTAAAACAAAGTTTAAAAGCTTGAGCCAGACAAAAGTCATTGACTTTCACTTATAAAAAACCATATATATGAATGTGGTGGAATGAATGTTAATGGGAAGTATGTTTCTAGGGCAAGAAGTATAAATGGATGATTACACCATACAAAAAATATTATCTGAAGTATTCAGCACAATACCAAGTGGCCAATATTAGGAGAAAGCAGCTTTAGATTTGATAGCTTTGCTGAATGAGTAGGGAGACGCCTAGACACAGACCAGAAGAAGAGATCTGTGGGCAATGGTATGAACGGACAGAGCTTGGATAGAGCTTGGGCAGTGCTAACTGCCATGATGATGAGGGGATTGCAGCAGGGGCCAGAGTGAGAGAGCACGAGGCTCTCAGGGGATGTGCCCTAAGGGCACAGCTGCGGGGAGTGTGCCAGTACCTAACATAGCCGCAGGTGGTGCAGGCACATTTGTAATAGATTCCACAACTGCATCAAAACAAGGGAGAACAGTTTTTAAAATAGTAAGATGTTAAATTACAGTCAAGTGTTTCTTTCTTGAATATCAGCACACCTCATTCTTGTAAGAATATGCTAATTTTTTTACAGATATGATGATGAAGTGAAAACCAAAGATTTTGAAAGTTGAGTTCTGCAAATGAATTCAGCTGCTGAAAACAAGCTTAAACTTTCATGTTGCCATGGACACAATAGAAGCTAATTAAAAATCTTTCAAATAATGAAGTAAAGCATTAAATCCTTTACCACCTTCAGTCTTTGGCTCCTCTGGCCTGAGTGGTGCTTTGGCAGTGGCATATACATAATCGCTTTCAGACGGTGCTAGGAAGGAAACAGGATGGCTGGTTAGTAGTGGTGCCAGCCTGTAGCACACTGCAACGGACACTGTGATTGATTTGAAAACAGAGGTTAGTCATGTGAAGTAGATACAACCATCAGGATACTATTTATGTAGCTTATTAAGATGGGCAGAAGCGATGGCAAGAAAGGAAAACTGTGCTTTATGGGGCAACACAAAGCAGTAACTGTCAGGGACTACGGGCAGTTCTACATGGAGCAAAGCAGGTAATTTCATTTCCTTTTGTATTTTTAAGCATTCTAGTGAGAAAAAGAATGAGTTCCTCGAAAGTATGGAGATGAGTCCTAAAATTCATATGAAAATGAAAAATAGGTTGGGTATATTTAAAGAGTGATCAGAAAAATAAATTTTTGCATTTAGAGGGGAAACTAAATAAGGAAATTATGAAACCCACACAGCCATGGAGCAAACACCAACACAATGTGCTACATGTAACATCTAACCCTCTAGAGTCACAAGATGAGCGCAGACTAGACATGGGGAAGTATGACATGTCACAGAGCATGATACCCAAGATGATTTCTGCAATGAAATGGAAAAGCACATACACCAGACTTCCCATTGAGGAGCATTTTTACCTATAGATTCCTTTGATGATTCAGTGCTAAATGTAATTGGTTCCAGGACTTCAGAAACTAGCAAAAAACACAAAACAGTACAAATCTATCAAGGATGCGCTGTTGTGAGCATAGAAAGAATTAATACAAACTAAATATTTAGAAAAGCACCTGGCACCTAATGAGAGCTCATGATTAAAGTTATAACAGTATCATTAACACTAAGCTCTAACAACGAGTTCACAATTTTATAAGTTTTGCAGGTTATCATAATAACCGTACCTTGTACCTTCAACATGAGTACCAAAGTGCCCTTTAGCTAATTAAAAGATACACAAAGAAGATGAAAATAAATTATAATCCTATGTTGGGAGAAAAAAAAACCCAAGATCCAAAATAAATGTCAGAATAGAAGCAACATTGCAAAGAATGATTTTTTAAATTTATTTTCAATTTTGAAAGGCAGTGTGTTCAGGTCCATGGTGTGTATATTGTTATCAAAGTAAAATTTTCTCTTTTGAGCACATTAATTAGCATTCTTTTCACATGGCACAGCACAAATTTAGCTCATCACCAAAGAAAATCACAAGTATAATCAGTGGAAAAACAGGAATAAAGGATAAAGGTCATTTAAGCAGTTTTGTTGACTATTTAATGAGTTATGTGCTTATTCTCTAACATGATATATAGAACAAATACAGGGGATAAGGTATTCCCACGTAGCTGAAATGACAACATGATCAGAGCATGTTACTAATTTAACACCATGCATGCATTCATGGAACAGGCATTGTACACTAGAGAGCTAAGTGTAGCTCTTTTGCATTTTTTAATAGTTAGATAAAATATTTGGAGAATGTCCTCTGAAGCTCATAGTGTGCCCAGACAGATAAAACAATCTATTTACCAGGTTGACTTTGTGTCATTTCTAGGCTTGGTGATGTCACTGGTTTCAAAATAAGAGTTTGCAGTTCAGTAGGAGCTGAAAGAAGAGAGTCTAATTGTCAAAGAAATTATGGATAACTGATTCCATAGGTTTTAGACAAAGGTAGCAATGAATTCAAATGCACAAACTCTCAAAAATCACAGTGCGATTTGATGAGTGATGTAAGTATACATTATTGAAAGCAGATATTGGTAAGCTATGGCCCTCCCAAATCTAGCCATCTGCCTGGTTGGTTTGTAAGCTAAAAAACTTTTTAATTAAAAGAAATTTTAAAAAGAATAATATTTCACGACATATGAAAATGTTATAAAATTCAATAAAATTTGAATGGAAGATGACCACACCCACAACTAAAATGATTCAAGTCATTTGCATATTGATTTTGTTGCCTTCAGGCCAGAATAGCACAATTGAGTAGCCATGACAGGGACAGAATGACCTGAAAAGTCTAAAATACTTAGTAGCTCTTCACATACAAAATTTGATGACTCTCTTACAGAAAACAAGGCCTATCTGAAGGATTAGATTTCAGTGACTACTGAATGTACATCTAAATTCCGATAAGGTCTTTGAAAGATCTATAGCTAATGTCTTGATAGTGTCATTAAAATTGTTCAGGACCATCTAGGAATTTTTTTTCTATATTCCTTTAACCACCATCTTTGATATTTTCAATGAATATTGACACTTATTTTTGCTGTCCCCACCCTTACATCCACTAATTTAAATCCTATTTCAAAACCCAGGTAGCTAGTCTCTTTCAGCCCACATAGATCCTTGATTCCTTTGAATATTTTCACTATTCATTTTACCAAATTGTTTTTGTATAAGCAAATTGTCTTATAGCTCAGAAAGTCCTGACAAGTTTTCTTCACAACTCTATTTTACTGTTTGAGAGGTGAAACAGGCCCTTACTTTTGCTTTTACCTTTTTCTTTACCCATCCCCACTCACTGCTAACATGATGTCGGCAACACAGAAAACAAGGAAGTGTTTCTTTACACAAGGTAAGGAAGCCATGCTATTTTACAAAGAGATGAATGGGACAGAATGTTAAAGAGATTAACTATGATGCGTTTTTGTCAGAGACTATCTTAATGGAGAGCACACGTTGAACCTGGTTACCAAATAAATCCCTAACAAGAGCCCTGTACGTGCAGCAGTGGTGGTCACACCGTCCTTCTCTCCAAGATGAGACGGGTGAGAAGGCAAGAAACATCTTGGTTACTCTGGGGTTCAGCTGCAATGACCTGGAAGAATTCCTGACACCAGAAACCACAAATTTTCTTGGTTTAGCTGAGAAGCTTCAGCAAATTTAAAGTTTGGGAGCAAATTGGAGTTTTGTTTTTTTCCACATTTTTGAAACTAAAGAAGGGAAATCTTGGAGTATTTGTAGGTCTAGAAATCAAGAGCATTATGTATGGACCCGTGTTTTCTAAAATATATCAAACTCTACTACATACCAATCTAATCTGTTCCTTCTATCACTGAGGGTCCTTTGGAGACAAAAATGTAAGACTGTCTATTAATAAATGTAATATGTATACAAAGATATTTCAGTAAAGATCAAGTACCACTGTTAAACTATGAAGAGAATAAAGAATAAGCAACTTTATGGATGATGGGAGAGAACAACATATTCACTGAGGTTGGCACTTCCAGGAAGCAAGTTTTAAAAAAATACTACCAAAGGGAAACCTCTCCTAAAATAGAAGAGAGAAAAGTGAATATTCATAGAATTTAATTGTTAACTCTTTTTGAGAGCTAAATACCAAACAGAAGGGAAGCTACTTGATCTTCAGTCTTTACTGAATCACATAATGAAATTTTAAAGGGGATTTTATGGCAGAAATATTTCCTGAAGTGGGTGTACATGAATAACAATAGGATCTTGACTTCTTACAAGGTGAAGCATAAAATGGGAATGACAACAGCAGTTAAGAGAAGAGCGACTGCGCTCATGACAGTGATGAAGCAGGTTTTAGTGAGTGAAAAAGCACTTAACGAGGTCACAAAAATTATTACCTAATTCTGTTCCTGGAGTCTCAGAACTATGAATAGCAGGTGCAAAGCCTGTAGCTGGAACTAGCCAAAAGCAATAACATGAACATGAGAACATTTAAGCACACAGAGCAAGTCTTCATCTTTCTTTCAAAATGGTTGTTTCAAATGACAAACATTTTTAAATGAGAGAAGGTAGAGTGTCTTTTTTAAAGATTTGGTCAAGCTGGAGCTAAGAATAATTACTGCAGAAGCTTGGAACTCTGCTACACATCTTAGTACAGGCAGCGTGAGGTTTTCCTGTTTGATTTTCTGATTTTAACTGAAAAAAGAACTTTGGAAAATCTGTTTAGTTAGTACATATGAAAATAAATATATGGAAGTAACCTGTCCCATTTCCTGGAATTTAAAACAATACCTATATTTATGCAAATGTGGCTACCATAAGTAGATCATATGTTTAAGTACAAAGAAGTAAAAAACTGCAAGTGACTAAGTCAACCTTGATGCAACCACCTGTTTAAAGAAAATTATCCAAGAAGCAGCTGCTAACCTCACCTAATGCTTTGACTCTGGGGTACAAGTTACTTCCCACTTGGGGCAGTGCTTTGGAACCTCACAGGGAAGGCAGCTAGTGCTCACCCTTCAAACCATGGAATAACACATTTACCCGGTTTGGTCTGAGGTACTTCAGGGCTTGAGGTGATTTTAGGTCTAGGACGTGGACGACGTGTTCGTTGTGATGCTTTAGCAACTGAAGGAATAAACTTGAGATTAGTCTACTGAAGACAGTTTCAGAAATAAGGCTCTAGACTTTCTAAAATATATTTCCTTGATGTGAAGACATTTTTTAAAAGCACAGATATTTTCTCCTATTTTGCTGTTTTAAATATTGAGGATTCGAGATTAAACTCACACATAAAATTAAATCAAGAAGTCTCAGAATTCTCTAACTTCAAGATAAGGTAAGGTTCAGGAGCCAAAGTTGAGGAGGTAGGCTCATATTAAGAAATTTAAATATGCCAAAGAATCAGTGTACCATTTGAACTGTTAATACCTTGGTGTAGAGAATGAGGTAACACCAATTGTGCTTAAAATCATTTTTAAAAGTGAGCACTATTTAAACAAATGTACATGACACAAATTCAAATAAGATGAATGGTATATAGATACTTGGGCCTAGGTCTTTGCTTAGCCTTTGAAACATTATTTTAAGAGTCTTCCATTCCCTTAAGAGGAAAGTAAAGTAGAAAAGAAGTGACAAGATGGTGCTATGATCATACTGACGATGATGATGGTGCCAGAATGGGTTGAAAAGAAACAGGAGCAAGCTGTTGATCAATACAGAAAACCATTACCTAATGTTGTTTCTGGAGCCTTGGTTCTAAGAGTGACAGGTTCAAGCTCTGTAGGAAACTCTGGCCAAAAATAAGAAGTCAAAAGAATTAAAAAAAATTTACTTGTAGAAGTAATTTCAGAAGTCAATTTTTAAGCTTCAGAAATGAGAGAAAGGAGATTCTTGCTATAATTTAAATAAAATGGAAGAAAATGTCTGTTCTTTGCAAATATGACAAAACCATGGTTAAGTACCTATTTAATCTCAAAAACTTTTTGAGATTAAAACTTTTTCATGTTTATATGATACTTTTATAACCAGTGGAAAAGTGTTTTAAAGTCCATTAGCTTGGACACAAACAGATATCAATGTCTAACAATGACATTATTACAGATAAAATAATGAGTTTCTATGTTTTCGAGCATAAGACTTAGGAATAACTTAATAGACTGTGCTGGTCAAAATTTCAAAGTGATACTTAATAAAATAAAAAAAAATTTTTAAAATTTAGAGTGGAAAGAGTGACTTTACTGAAAAATAAAAGCCTGTCATTGGAACTTTCAAGACTTAGACATATTTTAAAATTTAACAGTTTACTGAAAATGTCATTACTTGAAATGTGCTGATCCACCAATCACAAATCCTAACACAATAAAAGTAGGAGAAAAGAAACATGGCATTTCTACAAGTGGTGAGGGATAAGCATAAAATAGTCAATACTGTCTCAACATATGCACATGATCATGAAGCTGAAGTTGCATGACAGTGTGATGCCCTGAAATTAGCTTATGAACAGGTCTCTTAAGTTCCACAGATATCTTGATATAGAAGTTAGCATAATCTTAAGATAAAGGCTGTTGCTGAATGATAACCAAGGATGATAGAATGGTTTTAAGATACATATGAACCTGTGGTGACAATAGCATGACAATGGGCAAGAAAAGCATTTATGGGAAGGACAAAACATTCTCATTACCCGTGCTTCCTGGACTTTCAGTTTTAAGAGTACTAGGTTCAAGATCTGTAATAAGAACTAATCAAAGGCAATGAAATAAATAGTTGTGGCAAGTGTTTAATTTTTTTCTGAAATTAAGTTCTTATTATTTCAGGATTTGGTCACTTCAGAGCTAGGTAAAGATTCTTTTGTGAGACAGGCATAGCCTAACCACTCATAAATATCTCAAGAAAGAAAACATGATACTCTCTTGGGTATCTAAGTGTCTAATCTCAGCTTTTGTAGAACACTGTTAAGAAACTTGTTTAAACATTTTAACAAGTATATACTTGTAAGTATAAACACATACTTACAAGTATAAATATATATTTATGTAAGTATATAAATATATATATATACTTAGGAGTATTCTGACTTTTAAGAAAATAGCATATCCAAATGGACATAAATACAATAAATTGCCTTTATGTTTAAAGGGTGGCACAGCCAGAGTAAGGCAGTGAAGCACACTCATCTCACTGAGAAATCATTTTTGAAAACAGGTCATGACCTTGTTTGAGGCAAAGGAACTCAACAAGTCAGGATAAGAAATATCCACACAGTGAGTGGTGCTCCCTCAAGCAGCTGCCTGTTCGAATCACAAAAATGCGCAGGTGAGAGAGATTTGGGGGGAAATCATTGATATTTCTGAACTTCTGAGTCAGACTTTCAAGGACTTTCTTCAGCTGCTCTTCTGGACTCTTAGAAATTTGGCAATATCATCGCTATCGTGAAACAGGACCTCCCTTGTTCCAGGAAGCCTGTGCTGTTTGCTTGACCTCCTTTAGTTCTGCCTCTATTCAGCAACTCCTTCTCCTGTCCCACACTAACATTTCTGAGTTCATAGGTATTCCTAATCTATGCCAAAACAAACAAAACACCGAAGATCAGGCTTGATTTGCACAATCTTTGGCTCAGTCTTTGAATGTTCATATTGGGGCAGACCTTGACTTTGACTATACTACAGACAGAAAATAAAAAAGCAGGTCACCTATGGCTGTGATATGCTCACAGCCATAAGTGTGCTTGGGAGATGAATGGTGCTCAACAGTTTCTTGAAATAGCAAAACTTGGTTCTATTTAAGACACTTTGTTCTTAATAAAAGAATTGAATGAACTAAGTCAATAAAATATGTAATTCAAGGAAAGGTCCTTATGCAGAAAGACAAGGAATTCAGCCTCTCTTGCTCACTCAGCAGTACCAGGCTCAACAGATGACCCTGTGCTGTCTCACGCTGGCCCACAGCGCCATCACTCCATGAGCAGCAACAATCTCAGCCTCCCAAGAGCACTAAAACTCACTCCTTCAACCTAAAGCCCACATTTACCAGGTCTGGTTTGAGGCGCTTCAGTAGTTGGTGTGGTTTTAGATTTAGGACGTGGACGACGAGTTCGCTTTGATGTTTTAGGAGCTGAAGAAAGAAAACCCTTAGTTACTAGCAAGTTTAGTTCAGAAATGATACACAGTGGCTTTCGATCTCTTAAAACTGATTTCTTCATGTTCTAGGTAATTTATCTCTTTAATTAGAACCTGCATCCTTGTATGTCTTCTTTTACAACTAGAAGTTCAATGGGAATGAGTCATATAGAAAGCTAAGTTATTAACTTCAGAAGTGAACAGTCATTCCTAGCACTCATACCGAAAATGGTTAAAATCACTGCTAAAATACTGTGATGGTGATAGCAAGATACAAACTCTGATGATCTGCTCAGTAAGATCCATTTAATTAACTAGTAAATAAAAAACTAAATACCTCATTTTTAAAATGTAGAATCATATGTTCATAAAGAAACCCCCTGATACCAAAATGTTACCAGCTTCAAGAGAATTACTTTTTAATCCCAGTTTTAATAGAACATCTTTTAGAAAACCACAAAAGACAACAACTTCAGGTGCTGGCGTGCATAGCAAATGACCTTGGTTAAGTTCTTCAAAACAAGGGGTAACTTGGTTTAAGAGTCAGACTCTTCAAGACTTTAGTATGAAGAATGTAAGAATGACAATGGGTGATGATGATAGTCTTAAGATGCAAAAGAAACTGTAGCTACGAAATGGATGGAATGGGATTGACAATGAAAAGGATGTATTGATGATCACAATATGTTAATTACCTTGTGTCGTCACCCAAGTCTCAGTTCTGAACATACCAGGTTCAAGCACTGCAGTAGGTACTGACCAAAAACATTAAAAATAAACCAAAATAAACTTTTTAAATGAAAGAAAACTCAAGGCATTTATGTCAGAATTATTTATACTAATACAGCTAATAAGCGAAACTGGGATGTATTGGCATTGCTAAAACACTATCTTTGGAATAATTAATCAAATAGGTTATCTTTCCATTCTCATCAGACCAGATCTGAACTGCTTCAAGAGGTGCCTAAGGACATTCATCACAGGTGAACAGGACCAATAGAGTCTGTGGACAATCAAGATCTGGAAAAGTTTGAATAACACCTTGAAGTGAAAATTTTCTACACTATTATTACAATAAGAATCTCTGCTATGTTGGCTTTTACTTCTGTACCCTCTGGTTCTGTTATTCTTCATCCTTCCACTCATCTGTGTACTATGCTGACTTCTTAACCTGTCTTCTCCTGCTTCAGATATTTATGCACCTAGAAAATCTTGATGGCAAGTCCCAAAACTCAATCTTATAATATTTGCGTAAACACTATCTAATATTATATTTTACCTTATATCTAATGGGAAGGCTGTTGCTCTCAACTCACTTGCAGGTTTGACAAAACATCTCTCTCACATCTGATGTACACCACCCAAATGTACTAATAAGAACAGGAATATACTGAAGATAATTTTTTAATTTATAAATGTTGATTTGAACTCAATAGTTTTTCTAAAGTAGTTTTATACTGGAGATTTAAATGGAAGTAAAGAAAGTGCACAGTGACAAAAAATTGAATACGTCATTCAATTGCCACACAAGTTTTACCTTCTACAGGCCTGCCATCTCTACACTAGGAAATGCCACTTAACACAATTGTATTTTCGTGCTTATGAAGCACACTAGCACACTCCTTACAGCTACAGTAACAGCTACTACTCTTGAGACCCTGCTGGGTTAGATTGCTGGGACTCTTCAAACCAGGAACATGTTTACCTGGTTTGTAATCAGGTGCTTCAGGAATTGGGGTGGTTTTTGGTCTGGGACGTGGACGACGTGTCCGTTGTGATGTTTTAGAAGCTGAGGGAAGAAATTCTTGGGTTATTACAGAACTATACTGGTAGGATGTATGGGAATTCAAACATGACCATACACTTTCTACTACTGTTTAGATTTGACCTTTCCATTTGAGATTTTCATAACACATACTTGTATTTTTTCTTTTATCATATAAGATTCTTTGAAGATAAATATCACTTTTTAGTTCAAAAAATAAAAATTACTTATAATCAAGGTCTATAAGGCAGATTGACTAGGCAACAAAGAGGCTAAAATACTGATATTAATGGACAATGAATAGTCATACTAAATCTGAGATTTATAATCTTTCAGTCTATGGCACATTTTCTATATAACTAACAAAGCCAGAACATGTATTACCTAAATAGAAACAACACAAGAAAATACTATCCAAATAGGAAAAATATGGTAGAAATGTAGATGTATAATGAAGGGCCTTGAGCCTGTGATAACTGTTGAAGTCTTTATCTGTCTAAAAGGTTGAAACCCCTGACATGTTTGAAAACAAGTCTTACCGAAAACTGTTCAAACATGACACATTTTGAATAAGTTATATGACAAATTCCTAAATTAATGTTTCCCTTAAAAAAAAAACAGTAATTTAAGAGTTTTCAGAAATTTAATAAGAATGTAAATGAGCAGTTATAAAGAATGAAACTATTGTCACAAAAAGCAAGAGGAAACTCTGGGTCTGACAATAGTGGGATAAGATTTGTTGAAAACAGTGTAGCATTACCTAACGTCGTTTCTGGGGCCTCGGGTCTAAGAGTGACAGGTTCAAGGACTGTCGCAGGAACTGACCAAAAAATAATAAAGTAAACCAAAGAAAATTTAAAATATATGAAGTGACAGAACAACCAACAAGCTTTACTTGTACATTAGTCCTTGCAAAGAAACAAAGAAAAAAATAACTTACTGAGTTTGAGTATTTGACTAGTTTTTGTAGAGCTGGTCTAAATGATAGTCATTAGGCTGTCTTAGATTTAACCTTTTAATTATTCTGAGTATCTTAAAAAAAAATCAACATAAATTCCCCCAGGGTTTAACTAATACACATTAACACTGTGGAAAACCCTGTACTAGAAAATATTTTTATGCATTAACTTAGAAAAGTTCTTTTGAAAATCTCATAAACCTATACTTAAGTAAACATGTATAATAGACAGTGAACGTTTTACAGAGATATAAAAACCAATCAATATAGAATACCATGCTGCTCTGGCTAAGAACTCATCTATGCTATGAGTCTGAGACTGCTGTACAAACCATGGCACAGAAGAAGTCATAATAAAGATGGTCACTCAGCATAATACTTAGGAGATCATCTGTCCAATCTGAGTCCAGAAAAAGTAGAAATCAAAGACAACTGATGTTTTGCATCAAATCTAAGCTCTGGAATCAGGTCCTCAAAAGCCTTTTCAACTGGATGAATGGAGCCTTCAGCAACCATGTTTAGATGACCCACAAGCAGGAGAGATTGTTCCAGGCAGACTTAACTATCTTCTGATTGACCCTACCACCAATGTGTCCAGTTCTTCTGTCTTGGTTTATTGCTCCCTCCATTCATCCAAATCTTACAATGGGTCCAAGGTCTAAGCTCAATCTACCTTGAGATTTATCTTTTGTAAGGTCACTATTTAATGTTTGTATCATGCAAATATGTCCTTAACTCTACTGTTTCAGAAGTAAGTCTCCCACTGCTAACATTGCACACACAGTTGCCAGTATCACTCCAGGAACATGCAAGGACTTTACAATTTGTTTACTTGAATATATTGGCAAAGTTAAGTAAGCATTATCTTTAAGATCCACATTGATCTGATAATAAACACATATTCAAAGATGACTCTCACATAGAAAGAATAAGGGATTCATCTCATCCAGTGGTAATGTCCTTGGTTCTTGAACAGAGGAGACATTACTGATGAGGCTTATGGCTTCATACATAGTATAAGAACTTGGCGTTGCTTTGGGCCCCCATGGGAAAAGTCTACTAGTGCTCCCCTTAAACCAATAAAACACACATTTACCCAGTTTGCTCTCAGGTACTTGAGGACTTGCTGTGGTTTTAGGTCTGGGACGTGGACGACGAGTTCTTTGTGACACTTTAGTAGCTAAAGAAAGAAAATCTTGTGTTACTGTAGCTCCTGGGGGTTTGGAAACTGAGAAAATGTTTTTCTAAGACTTGTTAGATTTTCTAAAACTCCAGGAAACTGACTTGTAGTTTGAAATTTTTACTATGTATACCAAAGTGTCTTCTTTTTAGCACTGTATGTGCTTTTCAGGAAATGTCATGTGTGTTAAGTTGCTCATTCTGGGTATGAAAACTAGCAATTGTAATTACTCAGAACTTTAACACTTGGTGAAAAATGATATAGTAGTAGTACTTGACTCTGGCACAAGGAAAGAGCACCGTGGTCACAGTAAGGAAGAAGTTGATACTTCAAAATTTCGTAATAGGATAATTCTTATTTGTAAGATTAGTAATAATCATTGCAGAGAAACAAACGTACCATGCAAATAGTTCAAATATCTAGAAATTTAGATCTGCAAAGAAGCATAAGAGTAGCTATTGTTGCTGATCAGTTGAGGTTAGAAATAGACCCCATATGCTTTAACCGCAGTTTTAAGAGAGAACACCATCCACCAAAGCATTAGATAGCTAATTTGAAACTTCAGATGTGCCAGATGGCAGTGAATGTTTCTAACTAAGCTCATGCCTGCTCTCGTAAAAACAACAGAACTGGTTTTTAAGAGGCTGCAGTATTTTTAAACGAAGGAAGTGATGAATGACAACAGAGGATGAGGGTGGTCATAGAGATAAAGACTGAGTGGGCTTCACAATGAACAGCAAAAGCACTCAGAAAATGGCAAAGGATCTTTACCTACTGTTGTCCCAGAGGTCTCAGTTGGAAAAGTAACAGGCTCAAGATCTGTAACAGGAACTGAAGTAACAAACAAAAAAATTTATAAAGCACTTTGTCGACATATACTTCAAAATGAACCTTGCCAGCGTTTTATGGCTCCTAGAATATTCTTTAAAAAAATTTCTGCATGAAGGGTCTTGTGCACCAGATTGTCTTCCCCAGAATTTTTATGCCATTCTCAGAGGTAGGGCCGTTACACAGATACTCCCAAGATTTATGAAATTTAGCTTAAAAGAGGAGTCTAGATAAGCCAAAACCTAAGATGGGATAAAAAAGTTAAAGTTACAAAGGAGGAAGATATCTCAAAATAGACTCAGGCATGACTCTCTTAAGCATCAGCAATTTGTTCTGTGCCTGTTAAACCTCCCTCAGTTACAGAATGCAAATGAGTAACATCAGAGTGCAACAAGCTTAACAATGAATAAAAAAAGTTTGGTAAAGGTCAAAAAGTAGCATTACCCAATGCTGTCTCTGGAGCCTCTTTTATAGGAGTAACAGGTTCAAGGACTGTAGCAGGAACTGACCAAAAGACAGTATAAAATGAAATGTTAAACATTTATACAATCTCAGGGCATTATCTTTACAAGTAACTTTACCAGGGCATTTATGTGGCTAGGGGACAAGGCAAATACTATTATTTCTGAGTTGAGGAATACAGTAGCTCTGTCAATGGGTACCAATTTATCGCCTGCTTTGTATGGGCTGCTTTGTATTCAGTACTATCTTTGTAGAGTCCTTGAAGTTTCTCACTTGTTAGTAATCTTAGTTTAAGTCCTCTACCTAAGTAACACATATCCATAGTGCTGAAAACTAATTTTTTGAAAGAGAACAGGAGCTTTACCCGGCAGGGCAGTGAGCGAGCAAGTTACAAGGCTCATTCAGTATGTGGCAAAGCAGGACATCCCTCTGTCCAGTGCCCAGGAAAACCCTATGTGTATGTGTGCGAGCAAACTTTCCTGCAGCCTCCTCTCAAAGCTGTGTTCAACTGGTTCTCAGGGTGCATTTAGCTGCAGCAGTCTCCCGGAAATGACCCGGTTGGCACTCAGAAGTTGACAGCTTCCAACAGCCAGAGAAGCCTCTGCCTCTTCTCACTGTCCACATCTTGCCTTTCTGTACTGCTCCCTCTGTCTCCCACACACCAAATATAGAGCTATTTCAACTCAAATCCTCTCATTATTCTGCCCCACCCTGCCTGTTTCTCTAAGCCAAGGTTGCAAAATATAGCCCACAGGCCAAATCTTGTCCATGGTTTGTTTTCATTTAGTCCTTGAGAGCTAAGGATGATTTTTCCTAATTTCTTAAGTATTTGTAGAAAAAGAAAAGGAACATAACAGACTACACGGTGTACTGAGCCTCAGCTAATAACTATCTTGCCCTTCATAGAAAAATATTGGGCAATTCTGCGTTAGATCTTACTATCTCTTACACAACTACTATGGTTACCAAGAAATAATTTCCTATTTGCCCAAACATACATTCATTCTGAAGCTATTCTAGTCCTCTACACAGATCCAGTATTGAAAGGATATTAAAACAGAATGATCCATCAAGTACAAATAGATATTTAGAAAAAAGATTCTCTTTCACAAGCAAAAGGAATTCAGCTGACACAAAACCTCTCCAACAGTGTCCTCATCGCCTGCTCTGGAATGGGAGCAGCTGCTGACCCAGATCTGCCCCTTTACTTTCTCTGAACCCATGGGATGACCTGGCAGACTCCTCAACCAGGCTCTGCACATTTACCCAGATTAGGTTGAGGGTCTCCAGGACTTGGTGTGGTTTTGAGCTTGGGAGGTGGGTGAATGGTTCGCTGAGGTACTCTGGGAGCTAAAGGAGAAAAGCTTAGGTTAGCAGTGTGTTTTAGTTCCAGAAGTTCTGGATAGGATTATATTTGGTTTAATTCGTTGTTTCATAATATTTTTTCTCTTGAGTCTAAAATACTTGCCCTTATTGATAACTGTGTCTTTATAGCATCTGAATGACTCTGAGAAACAAAAGTCACACAGAAGTTGAAGGAGATTTCAAGAAGATTCTGTCAGGGATTTCTGGATGAAAATAAAACTCAGAACCTTGCTTAGTTATAGTGGGACTGGGTAATTTTACACTTAAGATGGTGTTTAAAATTTAAATCAACTAGAATTGGGCATTTTAACTACTTTATTCCTACTGGAAAAAGACCACATCATTCTCTAAAATGGCTAAACAAAACCCAAATCATGTAGATAGTAAAAATGTGGAACGTTAGATCCACAGAAGAGCTGGGTCGTACCACAATAGCTAGGACAAGTTATTTAGCTTAGATCAAGAATACACACTCTTTCCACCAAAACTCATGAATTATGTCTGAAATTCAGTAATAAAGATTGTGAATACAAGGTAACAGAAGGGTGAGATACCATAAATTCAAATGAACTACACTGCAGGTATGTATACTAAGTTAAGTTCATGTTGGCTCTTTTAAAACAAATAAGTTGTTTTTAATATTTCTCAATATTAATATGCAATTGAATGATCACAGAAGATGGCATACAAGTCTTGTGAAGTAGGAGAAAATGGATTAAGATGGTGATGACATGGATTTGAAATGAGCAGGAAAAGGAGATGCTGATGATATAGGGTGTTATTACCTACAGTCGTCACTGGAGCCTCGGTTCTAAGAATAACTGGTTCAAAGACTGTGGCAGGAACTGATCAAAAGTAATAAAAGAAACCAAAAAGAATTTTGTAAATGCATGAAATGCCAGACAATTCATCTTACCAATTTAAAAAAAAAAAAGTTTCTAGGGCTTCTAACAGGTAGGAAGGAAGGAAGAAGGAAAAAATGGATTATCCAAAGGCTCCAATGTCAAGAAGCAGAAGTATGGGGATGGGACAATGGAGGGAGTAGGGTCCAGGGGTAACCCTAGGGTCTGTCCACTACATATGAATGGATACCCAAATGGACCTGACACTACACTCACTAAGAAATCAAATCCTTAGTGAAAACAGTGTTCTTCACCATTTAATGTAAGGTAAAAAACAGCATCTCCATTTGTGGTATATTAGACTGCTCACATTCAGTTCTAAGAACAGCAAAAACATGATCTGATGCAGAACAAAGATCAATGAAGTACAGCAGATCAAATTTAAGCTCTTAAGTAGACATCCCAGTTCTCCTTTAATTCATCCTATGTGTCCATTCAAAGGAGAACAATAGGGTACCCTCTTAGGGTACTCTCTGTCTGGGATGTTAGCTTCAACACGTGTGCTGCTTCTCAGCCATTGTTCCATTACCCCTCAATCCTTCAGCTTCTGTACTATTTTTCTATTTAATTATCTTGCATCTTTTTGTGCTCCAAATATTTACCATACTCCTACTATGGAGCATTTATATCATTTGAGAAAATATTTTACTTTTGCATCAATGTGCTTGCTGTCTTACATTATTTTCTATTTGTTCACACAGGAACAGCTTCTTTTTTAAATAGTACATACTGATTGCAAACTCAAACATACCTCCTACTTCAGAGAAGGAATTAATAGAATAGTCAACCTGAATTAATTATGTTGTTTTAAAGCTTGATTTAAAGTTTTATACTTAAGACTGACTGGAATAAACTAGTAAGAAAAGTGAATAAAATCATTAATAGAGAGCATTTCCAACACAGAAAGTGCAAGACCCTTAGATCAGCATCTCCTCACTAATAACCTTTCAATCTTAAAGATCCGTAAGGGCACATTCTGACTACATGCATGGAACTTGGGGGTTCCTATACTGGAGTCCGAGACTACTTGGATTTTTAAAAGCAGAAACCACATATTTACCCAGTTTGGTCTGAGATAATTCTGGATGGGGTGTGGTTTTAGGTTTGGGACGTGGGCGACGGGGCCTCTTAGTTGTTGTCATCATTGTTGTTTGAGCTAAAGGAAGAAAATTTATGATTAATGTGGCGCTTATAGCTCCATAAACTCTGAAAAAGATGCAGTAGCATAGATCTAAGCTTTCTCAAACTTGTCAGCATTTTGTCAGTGGACATAACTACTTTGGTTTGAAATTTTTCTTTAGCATATAAATAAGCATTTTATAATTGAGAGTTCTCCGGAGATTAAAATTAGACACACAAGTAAGTTTTAGAAATGAAGTTTATGAAATACCCTTTCCTTAAAAAGTCCCTAACTCAAAACCTGACACAAATAATGGTTAAGTTCCAGGGGTGTGTGAGAGTTTCAAACTACCCTTTAGATTCATCTATGATCTTAAATGGTAGAGTTGGACAAATTTTCTACTTGATAATTTACTAGAATAAGTAAACAAAACACACTGAAACATCAAGTCAAAAAATATGTAGAACCTGGAAAATAGAAAGTAAGATGCTTAAAGAAATGTCATGGTATGATCGATATTGCACTGGTGGTCTAACTACAGGGTAGAAAGGGAATCATATTAGGTAAGAAACAGTATTGCTTAAACAGAGAGTCAGATTAACATAATGCAGTTTCTAGTTGAGATATGGAGCAGATAGCTCTTGAAGAAGTTCATGCACATTTCTGTTAAAAAGGAAACATTAGTATTTAAATATTGGATATTGTGATGTGATGACAAGTGATGCCAGCATCATTTAGACAGAACCGTAAGTCAACAAGTAGCTGCTGCAGAACACAAAGGCTCATTACCTATAGATGTCCCAGGAATAACAGGTTGAAAGTCTGTAGCAAGAAATCATCAAAAATAATTTGAAAATTAAATGTTAAACACATGAAAGGAATAAAACTCTTGAAAATAAATATTACCAGCCTAGCATTAAAAAAAGCTATAAAAAGCCAAAAATTTATAGCTAAAATGCCAAAAATTTAAGTTCTGAGGTGAGAGTACAAAGACAATTATTTTGATGAAATAGTTAAATCCTCAGTATTTCCACATGATTAGCTCTACATCTTTCTTGTTTTGTATCATTTGATGATACAACAGATAATGCCTCTTAAAAGACTCTTTGTTCCCTGTGGTGATGGTACACGGGTGAACTGGCGGTGGGAAACCCCTGGAGATTACAACTAAGATGAAAAGTGCACAAAATGAAGAATGATGTAAAAAAAGAAAGTATACTATTAGTAATAAAAAAAACTCTTTGGTCCTCTGTTAGTAACAAGTAGAATAAGCAGTCAAATTAAAAGAATGAGGCAGTATAATTTATAACACTATAGCTTGCCAAAATGAAGTTCTAAGTCATAATAAATATAATTCTTGATATTCTGAAATAGATACTGGAATAAACAGCCAAAACAGACAATGCTGCTTTTTTGCAACAAGCCCACTTTGAAAAAGACAAAGATCCCTGCCAAATAAAGGCACATAAAAGAGCAAGATACGGAGTCATTCAGTGCATTTCTACTGGCAGGACAGAAAAGGCCTGACTCCGGAAGAATGAGAGATTGTGCTGTGGCCAGCAGCTCGGAGCCAGTCATTGAAACTCCAAAGCAGCACCAATGATCAAAATTTTGACCACCAGCTCAGTGGGCTTGCCTTTCTCCCAGCTAGGTTGGACTTCCCAATTTCCATTTTATACCTCTATTTATGCTATAATTTCCCCTCCTTCCTACCAACCTACCATACAAATTTCCAAGTCCACATTATACTTATATCAGCCCATGTATCTTTTAGTTCTATAAGAGTCAACTCTGTTCCTAACAGTTGGCCTCAATAAATACTTACTTTTGTTTACATTCTACTTTTATATCTATCGATGAACAATTTCCCACACAAGAGCTTCCTGCCTTAACCAAGCTATCATTTATTAATTATAAACTATTCAGCATAGATGCTGACAAACTACTTCATAAAATCTGTGACTAATCAAACTAAATATGCTAGCTAGGTAAGTTTTTGCTAAGCTAAAATCAAGGAGAACAATGTAATTGACCAGAGAAGTAAAATACACAGGAACCAGGAAGATAGCTGAGCAATGTGACAAGTCACAGGTATTGAGCAGAGTGCCATGCAGGAAACAGCTACATTCCCTGACTTGGTCTTCAGCCTTAAGAGTTACGGGCACTATTAGGTGGACATTAAATTCCCACCCTGGAATCACATCTGCTGGGGTTCCACAGGCACCAGGAGCTATATATTTACCCAGTTTGCTGTGAGGTGCCTCTGGGCTCGGCGTGGTTTTAGGTTTGGGGCGTGGACGACGTGTTCTTGTTCGTTGTGATGTTTTTGGAGCTGAAGAAAGGAAACTGGTTAACATTATCTTATGATTCCAGAAACTACAGAAAGAATTTCACAGAGCTTTAGTTTCTCAACATGATTTACTAAAATTCTGTTCTAATTCTAAATATAATCTTCTAAATTTTTGCTTTATTTTCCTGGTGTAATTATTTTGTCATCTATATAAAATAATGTGGCTAGGACCTACTAATAGTTCTATCGAGTAAAACTGTAAGATTTCAATCATCTAAAACTTATTCTTGCTGGTATCAGATTTTCACAGGACTCTGACCCAAAGGAAGTCAGAAGTGTAGCTATGTACATGTCATGTCCCAACACTAGGCTCTCCAGTATGGGAAAATTGTACTTAGAACATAATTGACTGAATACTTGACCACTATTAGAATATGTACATTTCTTAAAATAATTAGTAGGCAATAAAAATGCCCTATGTGCCTTAAAACAGTTTTCTGTTAATGTGATATTTATGAGGCACAGACTCATAGCTGTATATTCATTTTTATTACAGAACACTGGGCAGACCACAGGCTCTGTAAAGTACTAATAGGGCTCACTATGGAAGTAAAAGCACTACTTTAGGTACATATAGGCTTGTGTTCTACCAAGTTATTTTAAATATCTTCAATACATTCAAGATTAAAAATAGTTGAATGGCATGAGAGGATGCTGAAAAATTTTATGAAAGGGAAAACCCCATGATGAAATAGTGATGGAACAGACTAGACAATGAGCAGAAAAGACACCTGATTAAAGGCATAAACTGTCATTACCTAATGTTGTCCAGGGAGCCTCAGTTCTCAGAGTTATAGGTTCAATATCTGTGGCAGGAACTGACCAAAAGCAGTAATAGAAACAATAGGAATTTAAGAAATAGAAAAAAAAAAGAAAAGTATCTTCAAAACAAATGTTAATAAAGCACTTCTGAATTCTGGAAAAATATTATTTGATATTATTTGTTCTCTAATAACTGGCTATATTATGGTATCCATGCATTTTACAAGTAGCCATACACTTTGCATCCTTATGGGGCTAATACAAAGATTCCCTCTGACACCCCTATGTTTAATTATCTGATTATAGTTATATTGGAAACTTGGCTCCAAAAAAATCTTTAACTATCTGATATTGAATTTAAATTACTCTGAAAACATTATGAAAGATTCTGTTAGTACTTGAAAGGATTTCATTACCACTATGAATGTGATTTAGGAAATGGTATAGTGAGGGGAATTTAAAAAAAAAAATTCTTAATCAGCCTATTGGAGCTTGGTGAAGCTATATAAAAGATAATTTTTTCCATAAACTGTAGAAGTGATACAATTTCCTATTGTCTCTTTTCATTCATTTATATCAAAATGGGTAACAGATTATTATTCATGTCAACAAAGGTGATTAAGAAAAATATATAAAATTAAAATTTTCATGCCTGAATAAACAGAATTCCTGCAAATCTATAATAGTATGAAATGATAGTTACCCAGAGACTAATTTCTTATAATTAAACAGGTGTCTGAGTTTACTTTTCATTCAAAATAGAAGGTTAAGTGAAACATTAAAAAGCTAACCAACAAATCCTTGTAAGCATTACATGGATATTGCCTTTCCCTAAGACATCACAGCACAAAGTTGGTTGAGCCACATCTGAAAACATCTTCTGAGCCAATGACAATGTAGCGCGCAGAAGAGGTGGAGGAAGCCAGATCAACAGGATGAACACACTCAAAGCTGACTGTCATCAAACAAAAAGAGGGGAATCCTTATTTTGTTTGGAATTCAGCATCACGAGATGAGTTTGTCAAGAGAAAAGATCAGCTATACTTGAATAGCATGGAATCAAAGAAGGTAATACTTTTTTGAGAAAGAGAGAATTAGTCTTCCAAAATCCAACCAGGGTTTCCTCTGCTTCCCTCCCACTTAGAGATCTCAAAAATTTCCTGGTTAGCTCCTGGGACTTGTGGCAGCACCAAGTGCAACAAGTAATCTGAATGTCTCTGAAGGTGATCAAACGGAAACCTCCAGGGATTATAAACTGAGCAGCAGATGTGAGAGTACGTAGTGCTTTTGGAATTGAAAGAAACAATTTTCGAAGTGAAAGAAAAAGGAGATAAATGATCATTGTTTACACAAGAGAGTACAGATAATGCCAGATGTAAGGGGGCAAGCTCAAAAAAACATTGACCAAGGAGGAAGACATTGTTACCTATGGTGATGGAGGGAGCTTCCGTTTCGAATACAATAGGCTCAAAGACTGCATCATAAAAAAATAAACAGATATAAGTAATAAAAACAAGAAAGTTCAACTTTTCAGTGCTTGCTGATTTTTAAATTCAGTGGATACAAAACCTACTTTATTCTATATTTTTATAAATTGCCTTCTTGATTGGCTTATTTATGAGAAATCTGTACATTTCCTTATTAGAGTGTTATAACTAGTTGGAATCTTAAGAGGAAATTTTATTGCAAAAACAGCTGAATTTTCAGAGCTGTTTTAAAATAACTTATTTGGTAAATCATTCAGTTATTACTTATGGCTTAAAATGCCAATAGGAATCTAAAATGATGTGAGTCTCAGATTATCAATTCTTTTTCAGTTGTGCCTAAGGTGGAAGAACAGACTGCTGCCTAGTGATGATTGCTAAAAACACTTTAGAAGGGGGCGGGGTTAAAGTCTCAGGACTATCAGGCCAGCCACTGTGGCATGAGTTTGATGTCCAGCCAGGGAGCTGACCCACATTGCACAACAGACCTCTCCTGTCTTGCTTGTTGCTCCCCTCACCAGTGTATCACAGTAGATCTGCCTGTTTTGTCCCTCACTCTATCTCTGGTGAATCCTCTCATCCCTTGCACTTCTGGCCAACACCCCAATTAGTGTATGTATAAATAAAAATCATCAGTAAAAAATTTCTAGAACTATACAGAAAAAAACAGGCTTCTATTTATGACAAATCTGTATCCAGAAAACAAAACCTAAAAATGCCTTAAGAACACAGACTCTGTGGGTCAGAGGTAATCACACACTGATTTGTTCATTTAGCATTTAAATTATCAGTGTGACTACTTTGAGAAGATAACAAAATCATTATTTGGCTTTCTTTTTTTAAAGGTTTATTTATGCATAAAAGAACTTGGGTACAGGCCAGAGGTGTGGGGGTGAGTGGATTCACCAGAGACAGAGTGGGGAGCAGAACAGGCAGATTGACTGAAATATACTGAGGTTGAGAAAGGAGAGGTCTGCCGTGCCATGTGGGCACCTCCCTGGCTTGGGATCAAACTCATGCTGCAGGGATTATGGATAGCTTCAGAGTACTGAGATTTAATGCCTTGTGCCACCTATTTAGGTTTCTACTGGATATATGGCATGACAATTGTCAACATTTTCAACAGCATTCCCAAAGAAAAAGCTTAAGGTAAAGCACTGGAAATCAAGTTTACCGGATTTAGTTGTTGGCATATCTGGCTTTGGGGTTATTTGGGGTTTAGGATGTAATTGCTTTGGTGGTTTTGAATCTGAAGGAAAAAAAAAAACGGTGCCACAATTAGAATCATAGCAGAGCTCTGAATGAGAAGAATAATACCACTTACACACCATTTCCCTAGTTACAGATCAATGCACTAAAGGTAGTGATTATCAGGCTGGATTTGAGATGCATCTAGTCTATACGTTGTTCCATGTCTTTTGGATGGTTTTGATGCTAAAGAAAAAGGGATAGAATTTAGCAAATTCCACGGGTCATAGTTGCAACTCTAATAATTAAGAACATATATGTTTCAGCAGAGATGTGTTCTAAATTCAGTGAATATACAAAACTCCTGGAATATGGGAAGGGTGGAAAATATTATCAATGTCTACTGATTTTTTTCCAAACTGGAAACATCTCCAGGAAATTAAGTAAAAGTAATGAGAAATAGAATAAGACTTTTTTTCTATACAAGTAATCTTTAAAATAACAAGTATAATAATTCTATTTTGTAATAGGCTTCTTCAGCATAAAAACAGTAAGGAAGAATTTGAAACTTGCCTAGTAGGAAACCTAAACAAACAAACAAAAAAATCTATTATCACTTGAATTCACATGGTTAATGTCTTCTGGAATTTTCCAAAGCAAAGCAGCTACAGATCTATTGTGAACATGGAGAAATTACAATAAAATATTTGTAACCAAACAGTATTAGTACTAAAACAATCAACAGCAGCTTGAGTCTTCCAATGTTTTCCAATTGCAAAGACAAAACTATTTCTTTAGGTCCCTAGACCAGGAACAGTGTGTGCCTCTGATTATCCAATCATACTCAAACACATTGTTTAAGAAAACAAAGTTGAAGTCATTATCCCATGCAGTGTTTTAAAGAGTAAGCATTACATCCAATGTGCAAAATGACACAAAGATAATTACAGCACTGAAATAAAAGTTTGCCATTTGTCAATTCCAGATCAAACATTGTAGCCAGTCTTTGAAAGAGGAGTGTGTCTTGTTAACATCAGGACATGTGATGGAAGCACAGAGAGTTTGTGGAGAATCAAGAGTTGTGTTCAAGACTGCAGACCTTCCCTAAATATGTACACAGGATTCTTCTAGAAGACTTCTATCTTCTAGCTCCCAGACCCAGAAAGAAATGGTGAGGAGAAGCATGAAATGAAATTGTGATGGGGCTGACAGAATTACAGCTGTGCCCCAGTGGAGAACAGGGAAAGCATAAGTGACAACCAGTGAAAACAACTGGAGGGGAGTAAATTACCGACTATGGGCACCAAGAGCTCCGTTTGTACCGTAGCAGGCTGAAGAGCTACAGAAGCAGAAAACCAAAATTACTAATTATATCAGTGAGTGGAATCTTGAAGCAGGAGACATTACTCCCCAATCTTTACTTAAATTGTACTACTTCTGGATGTGATTTTCCCCATGTACCTCTTTTATAAGTATGAGTTTCCCTTACCTCATCTGCTATGAATATGGTCTTTATGTAAGGGCTTTATGGTATCTTATTTTAATAATCCCCTTAGTGTCCCAGTTTAATGCCATGTGTATCTAAAAACTACAAATAAAAACATAAATACATACTTATGTAACATGTCTACAGAAAAATAGTATATAAGCTTAAATACAAAAGTCAATTTCACTGGTTTCTAAAGCTCAGTTAAGTAGGCAATGGGTAGCTACTAAGCCAGAAGCTGCCATATTCCAGCTTTTACATTAACTGGAACCCTGAACATTACATTTACCAGGTTTGGACTTGGGTACATCTGGACTAGGTGTGGTTTTAGGACGGGGGCGACGACCTGGCCTTTTGGTCTTTGATGGAGCTGAAGAAAGAAAATCAGCTAGTTAATTTAAGAGTAGGGACTAAAAACAGACAGTTGAACTATATATCCCTAAAAACACATTCATGCCCTTCAATTTTGCAGCATGCTTTCATACTGCATAAATGAGGTCTTGAATAATTGTTTTGCCTGAGATTTATAAATAACCACTGTTCAAGAGATAGTGTTATTCCATTTAGAGAAGGAAAAATGTCAAAACTTTGTACAGCTTAGAGAAGAAAGTATAAAAGTTTCTCGTGTTATGGTCTGCAGGAATATGAGAAAAGTTGCTTCTAAGATGTCACAATTACAATTTATTTGGCTTACAATTCAAAGCACATTTTCCACTTAGTAGTAAAGTGTGCAAAGGAGCTTTGAATTCAGAAATTATTTCAGTGAAGTCAACTTTTTAAAGATAAGGTATTGTTTATAATGCTCTAGGATTAAAAAGGTTTCTGTAGAAACCCACAGAATAAATACGAACTAATGCAACAGTTGGAGCCTGTGAATAAAAATACGGTGGTCAGGAAAAGAGGAAGCAAAGCCACTCACTCCGTAGCTGCATTACCTAGTGGTGGTGTTGAGGGTTTGGTTCCCAGTGTGCCAGGTTCTAAGACTGCATGAAAAATCAAGAAGGAATCAAAATCTATGAAAAATGGTAACATCTATTTAAGTATAAAAAATGCTTAATTTTTACTTACTGTTTAACAAATACAACAAAAGGTGAATAAGACCATTTAAAATTTAAAATAAATTTATGCTTTTAGAAAAATAAACAAAAATGCAGCCACTCAGCTAAGTGTGGAAAGTGAAATGGAAAACAAACAAATGGTTCTCATGTGGAAGATGTGTACACACTGAAGTAACCAGTAGTTTGTGTCACGAAGGAAACTGTGGGTAATTGGCTAAGATGGTACCAGGAGAACACTTTCTGCTCTTTTGAAGAAAAAGAAGTTATAAGATTGTGGTTACTCTTTCAGTTTCTTCCTTTGAATGGATTTTCTAGTGACATATCAGGATTATTAGATCTGGGAGGAAAAAAGTGCTTTTCAAGAAATCCTGCAAAGTTTTAAAAGAGACAACCACCCAAAGCGAAAACACAAATATGCTCTAGGGAAGTCACACTCTTGCCCTGGAAAAAAACATGTTAAAACCATCTGGAGATACCCTGCCAAGCATAAGAAGAGACAATAGAGAGTGTGTCAATCAAAATTAGTATGGCTCCCGAAGCTGCTGCAGAGCTCTGCTTAGTCAAACACAGGTTGAGGGTGTGTCTTCTGGGGGGAAAAAAATGGCTGGAATAAAGGATTTAAGAAAAATTAAACAAGTTAAATACAAAGATAAGGACAAAGTTGAGTACAGGTATTCTGTTTAACTTACTAAGTTAATGTCATCCCCTTCACTCATGCTTGCAATAAATAAATTATATTGCACATTGATTGTATTTTGGCTATCTGTTTTTATAAGGTCATCTAATACAGTTCTTATTCTACAGGACAAAAGAATTATTTTTCATTCAAGAATAAGAAAATAAGTTCAACTCTTAAAACAAAAGAAAAAATGTAAATTCTTTGACTTTTTTTATTAAGTAGTATGGTGCTCATCGACCATTTAATAGAACTTAAATAATTTTATCACACACATTTTTTATATTTGTCAGGAGTTGTCTCTGCTAGAGCTGTAGTAGGGTGTGTGTAAAGTTTGGGGAAGCAAACAGTGTAAGTCTTAAGCAAATATAAACAGAAATAGAAAATACAATATATGGATAAAGAATTTTCATTCATCCGAGAGAAATGCATGACAGCACAAAGTATTACCTAAAGATGGCAACAGTCATTAACATGTCTGTGGCCAAAAAAGAATTCCGGTTTCTCAAGACCTTGAGAAAAAGGATGGCAAAGCTATTGTGGTGTATCAGACTTAAGTACACATAACAAAGCAAAAATTATGTGTGTGTACATTTGTTTTTGTGTACGAGACCGACTGGGGGGAAGGGAGAAAGAAAGGAGGCAGGGAAAGAACCTGGATGTCTCTAAGACTGTATAGGAGAGAAGGAAACCTGGGGAAGGGTTGTGTCATAAGTAAACTTTCCCAGCTGGGATTGCTTACGTCTCGTGCTGACTATAAGTTAGTGGTCAGAACAGAAGCAACTGACCTCCACCTCTCCCTAAGCAGTCCCTAGGCCATGTGCAATGCGGTTTCTTCTCCTTACTACAAAAATTCCAGCAGCCTCTCACATCATAAAGAGGAACTTATCGGAGGCACTAAGTGGATATCTCTTCTTTCCTGCTTTTCTCTTTCTCTTCTTCCCACAAATATTTTGGGTAATTGATTAGTAGTCATCAATTAACAGTTCCCAAATTCCCAAACAGGAACACATCTATTTCTTTTATAAAGAGGGGCCATGTTGGAAAAACAGTTTTTAAAACTAGTAGTTTTATGTAAGTGTTACAAGAAAGTAGAGTATGGCTGTTCTCAAATGGTGTTCAGATAAGTACCATTTTATACAATTTTCCTTAGACCAGTACCAATGGAATTGTAACTAAATAAGGAACTGGCTGTAACCAGCTAAAGCTCTGGATGAGTATCAGATTAGCTGGTGAAGGTGCTTCAGCAAAAGAGAAATTTAATCACCCCGAAAAGATTACCAGCACATCTAAATAAATGGTTAGCAATTTTAGCCAAAAATCAGAGTAAAAAATTATAAATGAGGGGACTCCCTGGTGGCACAGGGGTTAAAGACAATGCTGTCAAGCTGTTGCCAACCACTGTAGCATGAGTTGGAGTTTGATTCCCTGGCTGGACAGGGAGCTAACCTACACTGGCACAGCAGACCTCTCCTGCTTTGCTCCCTTAAGCAGTGTACTTCAATACATCTGCTCTGCTCCTACTCTGTTCCCTATTATGTCTCTGGTGAGTCCTCTGGCCTGCACCCCAGTCCTCACATGCATAAAAAATAAATCTTCAAAAAAATTAAGAATGAAACTGCCTAAATATTCTGTAGCAACATTATTTAGAGAATTATTAATGATGGCAAATGAGAAGGAATGCATTTCTTGTCAAAAATTGATTATGGATTATGGCTATCATACCTCCTATCTGACAATAAAGTCGAAAGCACAGATACCCTATTTTCACAGTGTTTCATCCACAGCATCAACTTTCAAGTGAGAAGATTGATGATTTTGAAACTACAAAAAAATATTTTGAAACTTCAAGGCTGTAATTCATGTTTTAATTTCTACAAAGTTGCCTTTGAAAATCATGAAAAAAATTACTATTCACGATCTGTTTTAATCTTTACAAATGTTAAAGGTTAAGGAATGCTATCTTTTGAATTTTATAAAGGTAAACAGGCATCTTTGAGGTACTGACTGACCAGACAGGGACCCCACTAGGTAACTTCTCAATTCACCTGCATGTAAAACACTGAATCTGTTTATTTAAAATAAGCACATGTTCTGACAAGACTTCTCTCTACTTGACTACCTTAAAATATTATGAATAAAAGTATAAAAATATTTCATAAAAAAGTTGAGTGACAGGCAAATGACATTACCACTCACCTAAGTGAAACAAAAGGAAAAAGCTCCATCATGGATTTGTGGCCATCGATGAGAACTTACACATTGATCTGTCATGTCAAGAACTGTGGAAAGTAAGCACCTACCACCAGAGGACCCTTCCTTTTTTTAGCCTCTTCAAAGGTTGAAGACCTGAATGTCATTTTAATATTCAGATTAACTTCATTGCAAGAAACAACTCTTACTGGATAAGGCAGACAAGTTGGGACATGGTAGTTGCTGGAATTTTCAAGAAAGCATTGAATTTTGCTTATAAAAAAAAAAGGCAAAACCAATGTGGTTTTTTTTTTTTTTTTTTTTTACTCCTTAGTTAAGCCACAAAGGAAAGCCAGAGGAAATGTAGCCTGTTTGGAAAGTGAAATGGAAAAATAGAAGAGTGTGTGGGTTGGGAAAAGCAGCATATCACTGGGAAAAAAAAAAAAAAGCTTTAGTGGTTTATTTGCTCTTCTGAACTTTGGCTAGAAATAGAAATCTTCAGCAAAGCTGTAATGGTGATCTACCTTCAAATAAACATTTTAAAAAGCTCTGTATTTGTTTGCAGTGATCTAGTGGATAATTCTGTTGTGTCATACCATCCAGGTGAACTTAAGCTGGCCTGTTTGGGAGCAGATTCTGAAACAATTAAACTTAATGCCAGGGGTAAAGTGTGGGTATTCTTAAGCAATTAGATGATAACAAGTCAAAAGAACATGAACTCACTCTTCACTCAAACACCTTAGACTGAGAATATACTCTCCCAGGTTTATTTCTGTGGATGAATTAAGTTCCCCTCAGGAATCTTTTTTCATTTTCTAAAACCACTAAAATTATTAAAGTAAATTACTATGTATAAATGGGAACCAATGTGGGGAGCATGTTTTGATGGTTTCAATTTTCATTTTATAATAACAATTATTTGGAGAAACATTTACTTAAATATGAGGACTGAAACAGTCATAGATCTTTTATCTGCTTGGGAGTAGTGCCCTAATCAAAATACAGCATAAATATAGTAGCTTGTACTTTATTCCAAAGTCTTTTAAGTGTGTTTTTAAATAAATGTTTACTAAATCTTCCTCTCATACAGCTAGCTGTCAAAGGTTTCTAATTTAAACTTCTAGGGCTCTTGAATTTTATTAGCTACACTTCTTTCTCCAAATAACCTCTTTGAGTAAGAGTACCTCAGTGTATTCCTCTGCTTTAGAGATTTTAGTGGTTTTACTGTCACCTGCTTTCCTGCTGCTAATCCCTACTTTCCTGCAGTCTGATACCTACACCTGCCAATCTCACTGCATCTTTAATGGGAGTCATAAGATATTTCTGAGGACTTACATTTTCCTTCTTACTCATTTCATGATTAAAAAAAAATTATGTCCTCTTAAGTAGAAAATCTCTTAATAATCCTACTTTCTAAATAAGTATTGGAAAAATCCTTTGAGCATTATAGTAAGAAGCATTCTACTCTGTCTGAGCTAGGGGCTTTAATTTAGATAAAAATGATGAGTGGCAAAGTTTCCTGTACATAATCTTTTAAGGCAACAACATTTAAGACTGAAGTATAGTCTGGATAGACAGGGGGAAAATGAGTATTTGGGCATCTTGTATGTCCTGCAATTCTTATGCAGTGAATTGTCCTTGTTCTTATAAGTACAGAATAACTCCACCCTGCAGCAAAAGAGTTTTCTTCCCACCCCCCCCACCCCCCAGCAGAACACCATTAACATTTCCAAGGAATTAAAACAGAAGTCATGGCTCAGAAATCAGCCCCAATTTAGAAAGAAGTCATAGAGCATTAGAAATACAACTTTTTGATCTTGCAGCCTGAGAGCTAAGAACGCCTTCCCTCCCCACAAACAAGGCAAAGTTAGGGGGTTTAAACACTTTTCCCCCTTCCCAGCTGAAAGGCTCTTGTTCTGTGTGATCAGAATTCCAGGCAATTTTGGTATTGGAAACTATTTCATCGTCCTTGACAAGGGAGTGCTCAATCAGTCACAGAGTTGCAGTTCTGTGTTTTCTTCTTGATGTTCATGAACATAATGACCCATCACACAGTTCAGAGCAAAGCTGGGGTAGTGTCATAAACTGGTTATAATGAGATCATTTCATTTTTGTACTTTTTATGGAAAAATGTTTCAAATACCAAAATATAAGTCACAAGTTCTTGCTCCAAAGAGTGGCACAGAACAATTTTTCAACCCCACTTTTGGAATATTTGCTTAAAAATTTAGGGTAGTTACCAGGCTTGGTGTGTGTCACTTCTGGGATGAGAGGGATTTTAGGTTTCAAAGAAATGAATTGTGTTTTACTGGGAGCTGGAAAAGTAAAGAAACAATATACAACAAATCAATATTTAGGTATTTCACTAGCTAAGACCACAGAAAGAAAAATCTAATAAACTATAAGTAGAATAAATGTAGCCTCTTGGAAGACTTCGAAATATCCCTCTAAAAGAATATTATGCAATGCCACATTTAATGGAAATGCTCTGATAAAGCTTTATCTGATTAAAAAATACATTTCAAGAATGTATTTAACAAAAATAGCATTGCTGCTAAGTAGTTACAATAAATACAAAATGAGTGATTTTAATGCATGACTTAAACAAGTAGGGATAATAATTATGTGCTCTTATTTCACATTTCTTAACCACATCTACATCTTTAGGCAACAGAATAAAAGGTTTAAAACACTATTTTGATTTCAAATTAATGTTCATTGATACTATGACATGAATAAAGAAATTCCACTTAATACCAAATAGAGTTTTCCCAAAATGAAGTCTGAGGTTGAACTTGAGGGTTGAACTAAAAAAGATAAAAGGGAAAACTATATGTAAGACCCAACTATAAATGCATTGATGGGGTAGAAAATGAGAAAGCATCAATGGATATTCCAAGCTATAGGAAGATGTTTGAATATTAAATCAGATCTACTGCTAAAAGTCAGCTATTCAAGACCAAAGAAAATCATGGATTTGAAATACTTGGAGATATTCTGTACTGTTCAAATGAGCCAGTTAGAACAGTTATTGGAATGTGACATAAAAGCTGGAGTAGTGAATTTTTCATGGTGAAATGGAAAGCGAAGCTAAGGACATCTCATTACCCAATGTTGTCTCTGTAGGTTCAGGGCTTTTAGAAAATTTGGATGTAAATGTTCCAGAACTTGTGGTTCTTTCTGGTGATGGAAAAGAAAAAGAATATTAAGACAGCCTAGAAACATAAAAGACAATTTCCAAAGAGGAACTGACTGTCCTTTGAAAAATCCTGCCACATTTTGTAATTGGTGTTTACAAAATATACAATGGGTAAGTCTAGGAAAGAATATTTAAACTTAAAATAGTATAACAATTGTGTCTATACCATAATGAAATAAGCAATACCCAATTTGTTTAGCATGATTCTGAGGACATGTCTAACAGTGATGATTATCACTCTCAGGTTGGTAAACTGCCTTTACATCCAAACTCTTTGCTTTATTACATGTTGGCCCAATCTCCTTTTCCTTTTTCTCAAACCCTACACATATTTTGAGCCTTGCATCAATTCTTCCTTTCTCTGAGCACTTGCAGTAGTTTTACAGTCTCATCACAGATAATTTCATGTTGCTTGCTCATTATTTCTGATGAGCACTATGCTAAGATTATAAGCAATTGAAAGCAGTCATGTCCTTTCTGTCTAAGGAATTGCCCTGATCCACAACTGAAAACACAGAAGGCACCAAAACCCAAGAAATGTCAGTCAAATAAACACTTTATATTTACCAAAAAATAAATTATACTTTTAGTCTACATTCCCAAGACAATAGGACAACTCTAGATTACACAAAAATTTACATGCAAGACAATCACATAATTTTCAAAAAATCTTATTGGAAATGTCTTTGTTATTTTGCATTATTAATTGCTCATCTGTAGTCAATTTCAAATTTTGTAAAGGATTTTTAAACTATAACATCATCTCTTCTTATTATGATAAGGACATGGATATCATCCATTTGGAATCAGTTATGCTGAAGAGTAAAGAGAGATTTACCAAGTTTGGTTCTTGGAGGTTTGGGTCTGAGGCGTCGCTTAGGTGTAGTTTGCAAGGGAGCTGGAAAAAGATTTAATATAACTTTGATAAATGATATTTCCTAGGGCTCAATTAGGTTGTAACTGTACACTTGAAAATTTCTCATGTGGAGGAAGTTTTTTATATTTCTTTGTATTCCCAAAATGCCCAGTACTATGCTTAGGCCCTCAATAAATGTTGAATGGGCCAAAAGAAAGTAATTTCTATGTGAGAATTGATGTTGACTAGAACGTGAGCAAACTTAAATACATGTTACAATTAAGAAATTAAAGATGATTTGCTGAACAGCAGGTGAGAAACACATATAAAATATTAATTTAATTCTGTAGTTCATAACCTCACCTGGAGTTAGTGAATTTTTCTATTCCAACAAGATTTTAATATAATGTAAGTTGGGCTACCTAGCTTTTACCCATCCTCATCATGTGTTCAGGATGGTAGAGCCTACTTGATACTCTTTATATTCAGATTACTTGAAGAAAAATAACCTAAGTGTTGGCTAACCCTGCTAAATCCAGGGTATATATCTTAACATATTTATCATCTATAATTCTCCTGAATTTTCTGGTTGCAAGGTTGAAAGGCAAATAGGAGAAAGAAAACAGCTCTTTAAAATAGATGTCAAGATTATGAACATTCTTTGAGTATTATCAAGGCTAAGTATGTGACAGATAACCCAATTTTATAAAGAATTTCACAGTAAAGAATGAGGGGAAATATTTAGTACTACAAACATTCTGAAAAGGTCAACCTGACTGCTTTTGTTACTTTATCTGTTCTTTCAAAACAGGCAACTATACAAATGTCATTAGTTACCAGATGTTGAAGTTTGCATTTCAGGACTGGTAAAGGTTTCCACTTTTTGAGGAACAAATGGTAATTCACTTGGAGCTGAAAACATAAAATACACCATCCCATCAAGTAATTCCAGTTAAAATCAGGCAATTTAAGAATTTTAACATGCTTTTAGATGGTGTTACAGAGCACATGCCACAAGTACACAATTAAAGATGAAAAATGCATCTAGTCTTGAAAGCTAGTGGATGAAATAGTGACTTAAAGTGGGGAAAAGGTCAGAGAGATAATGGCTGAGAATTGATTCCAGTGCATGGGAGAGGTAATACAGGCCACAAACTCATGAGATAGGCTGATATGGATGATGAAGATGTCCATGCAGCTTCAAAGCTTTTCATCCCTAAGGATGGAAAAAATACCATTACAGTTAAAAAAAGAAGAAAAGAGAACTCAAAATGGAACATAAAAGATGCCAGAATTGTAGGAAAAATATGTATATATATTTAAAAGTAGGAAAGAAATAAATGACTAGATGTGATGGAATGAAATGCTCATTTGGAAGAAAGGCATTCACATGGATTTTCTTTTGATGGAAAACAAAGTATGATTTTTCTGTTAAAAACATTACCCGGTGTTGCCCTTGGCTGTTCAAAAGTTCTAGAAGTTTTAGGTGGGACAGAATCCAGAATAGGATAACTTGTTGCTGTTGGAATAAATGTCAACATTTATAAAAGCAGAAGGCCCCAGGAATAAAATACAAATTCATGAGCAATAAATTATGCCTCATGGGGGGGGGGCGGAATATCAAATAAATTTGAGAGATTTCTGACCAACATTTCAAAATTAGTGGTTCATTAGGAGTTGAAGATGAACTCACTTTTAAAACATGCATATTTAAGATGTTAGAAACCATGATAAAAGAGTGTTTTATATGTCTGATTCATTTTGAACATTTTTTTTTTCTGGTTTCTTCCCTGTTTTTTAACTGCTAACTGAATCCACTCAGCTTTTAGTTCATCTGTTATTGTCTACTTCTGATTAAAATTATTTGCTTTTATTTATCATAAGAAATAATGACAAGCGACATAAAAAGAGACAAATCTATGTCTGGCAGAAGTCATTCTTAATCACTTTGAAACTCCTTTAATACTTAGACAAGTCCTCAATAAACATTTCTTAAGAGAACTACTAGACAGAGCTGAACTTCCTGTGGCCAGATCAGTAAGTGAACATCAAAGATGAGGCTGAAACAGGCAAATGGATGGCATATTTGTGCTTGTTTAAGATTTCACTTCAGCACAACTGAAATTTTGGATTAATTATTTGCTCTGTGTGGAGGGAATATTTTGTGCATTCAAGGGTCTAGGAGCATTTTTGGTCTCAATCCACTCGTTGCCAGTAGCATCTCTCCTAGTTCTCACAACAAGAATGTCTCTAGACACTGTTAAGTGCTCTTGGAAGGAGAAGAGAGCAAAGTCACAACCCCCCACCCCCACCTGTTTTGAGAACCATTTTAAAGTTTTGAATACTCCCAACCCTTTCTGGAATGCTTCTGAACAGCAGAGCAATAGGCCACCACATTATTTTGCTTCAGTAACAACCAAATTTATTTGCCTCTCCATGTGTGGGGTCTATTAATCGACGCTTGTGAGGAAAGAACTGGTCTAAGGGAGGAGTGGGTAAGAGTCACCTCCCCGATGTGACTTTTTCTCTCTTCACACTCTGCAAAAGCTAAAGGAGAACTAGGTGCAGTATTGTTAGAACATCTGGGGTCCAAAATGAGAATTGAGAGGTTGGGTATACCTGTGTGGGACTCTGGTATTTCATGCTCATCTGGTGTTGCAGAGCTTGAGAAAACATCGTAAGTTGCTTTTAAAAGAAAAAGTCAGACAAAAGCAATGTTAATTTTTGACTCATTTAAAAAGATTTTACAGTATATTTTGATGCTGTCTAAAAGTGCACACTTCCGTAGGTGCTAGCGAATCACGGCTGTGTGGGCTACTGGTTTTGTCACTTATATGTAAGTAATCAACACTTGCTTTTAGTCTGTCTTAACCTGAGCTAAAGGCCCCTGCACAGTGAGCTCTGACGCTGGCCTCTAGGGTGATATGAACACAGTGCTATATATTTACAATTAAGCCGTGTCAACTCTAAATTGAAGAGCTTGAAAGCATATAAACATAAATAAAGCCAGATGGAAATCTGGAAAGAGATTTTCAAACAAGCAGAGAACAGTGACATTGAGGCTATTTGCCCTAAATCTACTGATGAGTCTTTCTACTTAGTAAAAGTTACCACGATAGCACACATTTGGACAGGACCTCAAGGTTTCTGATGTATCAGCTTACTCAACTCACACTGTCCCTGAGAAACAGCTGAGCTCGCTATCACTCCCAGGTAGAGACCATGAAGCTGAGGGTCACGGTGGCAAGCACATTTACCATATTGGGACTGTGCATACTTCACTCCATCAGAAGGGCCACCAATGGCACAATTAAGAACAGATTTTGCCCCTTGCACCATCCCTCCTCCCATTTGACCTACAGGCAGTTTTCTATGGTCCTCCATGGAGCCATGAACCATCTATAATTTTGGTGGATCTAAGGGAAATTTTTATACTCTGTGAAATAAAGCAGAATGATCCTAAAATTAATGCTAATTTTAAGACAAGTAAAATTTTCAAGCTTATTTAAGACTTAAATCTAAGCAAAGCTGCATCAAATTGAAATGTTCTCTAGTTCGCACAAAAGCTGGCTCTATAGTAACAAGAAGCATAGACAAAGTATGAGGTATTATGAGGTAGATATTAATCTTCTCCATGCAACTAAAAATAGTACAGAAGCTGAGAAGGAGAGAGCTCACAGGATCATGTACTAATTGGAGTAACTTGAAATTCAGTGACAGTGTTATGATTTGGAGCCACGGCTGGCTGGGGAAGCTGAGCGAAGGTCAGCCCCTGTGACATACTCTGCTGTGCGGACGGCAGTTTACTTTGTACCACATAAAGCTTCCAATTTGTGAAGGTGGAATCTACTGTTCTGCAAAGGCTTCAGAATCAGAAAGAGTATTGTGAGTTAAACTATAAAACATCCCAGAGTAAATCTGTTACACTGTAAAGTTTTCCTACAGTTTTAAAAGGTCAGATAAGAATGACTAATCTTTTAATGACAAAATGCAGGCAGCTGCTGATCTCTCACTTGAAGCCAATTTCAAGCCATGGCTCTAGCAAAGTCAGCAGATCCACTATTAAATGTCATGAAAATCTGACCACCTTGTATTTAACTCCTTGGGTTAACCCTGTATTTTACCAAGTGAGAATTCATGAGTAACTTGACTTCTATTTCTATGTTGCTTCTGAAGAAAGTCACAACTGTTATTCTAGCCCCACACTGTCTTCCACCTAGTGATGTGGACCAACTTTCTTATCTTTTCTACTTTTCTTCCATTCTGGAGGTTCCAACCAGGCTGTATTTTCCCTCTTATTTCTAAGAAACCTTTCTTCCATCATCCTCCTTTGGTTCATGTCTCAAAGTTTCACATTGTCAGGGATCTCTTACTTCCCAACATTTCCTCAAATACACTTAACATTAAAATAACAAATTGTTTGAAGATCTAGTCCCTCAAATTTCCATTTCTGCAGTGTGAAAGTTGAATAGTAAAAAGTAACAGAGCAAAAAACACACAAACACAAGGGGCTGAAGTTTTATGCTTGTGCAACTTTAAGATGCATGCTGCCACCATCACATTTCATATGTGAGTTAAACAAGATTTGTTTTTTACTCTAAAGTAACAGAGTTCAGAGCAGAGGACAACCTGAAAATGGAGTTCTCCAAAATTCAACAGCTTGATTTCTTTACAAAGCTCCTATATATGTATACCTCTATACTTGAGTAAAACTGGATTTCAAAAGACTATTCCAGCTATAAAACTGATATATAACTAAGGCGAGTGAACCCTTTTATTTTTCAGTCACTCTACATGCTACCATGCATTACCACTTAGGAAACAAGCATCTTCTTTACCCCGACACTAGCTCCTGTTTTTTGACCTTAAGTGCTATCTCTAATCTTGCATTCGCAGAAAATCAATGGGACCTAATGTAATTAGTAACACAGTTCAATTCAAAAGTTATACATAGCAATGTTACTTCTTTCATGAAACAGTGTGACCTACAGCTAAACTTTACTTTTATAGTTTAAGGGAAAATATTATGAAATAAGCTGCACTACCATTTACTTGTAACTTCCTAAACCACGTGGTTAAATTATGTTTTGTTGTTGTAAATTTACTTTTAATTCAAAAACGCAATTTCTGCAATAGAAAAGTTCTGATATTGCTCTGGAAATGTGATGGCACACTTTTGAATGTTGAGATCTTTCAATAATCAAGAATTTATTATGTCACTTTATGCAAATTCAATGATTAAAAAAACAACTTTTTAAACAAAAATTCTTAGATGAAATACTTCCTTAAGACAAAAATTCTATCTGTCAAGCTCATTAATGTGCTCCACCTTCTTTATCCCAAAGCCTGGTACATGGTGAAGACACAACACAATGGCCTGTTAAGATGTGCATTACAATGAATAAACTTGGAATGTTGATGCTCTTTGTAAAGTTTATTTTATACTCAAATTTCTTCCTCTATGACACAATTAACTGTCCTATGCTTGTGTGGCTGTGACCTAGTGTGGAAATAGGATTCTAAGAACATGAAGAAGCAACAAGAAAATATACCACACTATCAGTGATAATAGTGAATGAGAAAAAAGCTGAATGGGAAAAAAAAACCTTTATAAACACCACACAGAGTTCACAGTGCCTTTTAAATAAATAAATAATGCTCTCTTCAGTTCATGGAAAAATAAAATACCTCTCTAGCTGGTCTTGAAATTTGTGAAAATACTGTCTGTAAGAAAATGCTCATTAAGCACAACCAAAGGCTGCAACTGTAAGTCTCTACAGGCCACAGAAATCTGAAAACCATCTGCTACATTTGAATTCTATTCTTCTGCTCTCAACGCATCAACACTACCACTCAATCCTACTTTTCTCCTCTCTAGGGTTTAATCCAGTTGGGTGGGCTCAGGCAGGCAATGAGGTCCAAAGGTGGAATTCAGCCACTTTTCAGCCACACTAAGCAAAACACTTATAAAGTACTGACAGAATTAAAAATAATTGTTGATGAACATTTAAAGGCAGTTCCCAGAGTGAAGTCTATTCAATAGGCCTAGGCTGACTATCCTCAGGTCTAGCTCTGTTACAGGAAGCCTTTAAAGCTGACTCCTTATTCTTCCAGGAGAAATATGCCAGAAGTCATGTCAGTAATAAGTCACAGAAGAACTGGAGAGAAAAATCAGTTTGTCTGGACACACTGGAGAAAAGACAGGCAGGAACATTTTCTAAGGATGAAAAATAAGCACATCAAACCATCCAGTGTTATATAAATAAACTATTTTATTTATTTGACTGAGGCTTTAGATTCCTTTTAATGAATGGTAGCCTTTGAAGGGGATGATTGAGTAAATTGAGGAGGTTTAAACTTGATGGCACTATGAAGCCAGAAACAATGTCATTTTCATCTGCTCCCTCCCACCACAGAAGCTGAGAAACACGTGCCATTTTGCTTTTTCTCCCATCTCAGCAAGTTGCTCATGATGCGATTTTACTTCCTGAGCTGAGACAGGGCCTCAGAGGCTAATTACCTTTCAGAGGCTAATTACCTTGTGTTACTGCTCTGATCGAGCAGAGCGGCTGTGTGATGGGTTTTACCATCTACTCATGCTGTAGGGCTACAGGTCTCTTTGGAAAACACTGCATGTGTCCTTTTCGATTCTCTTTAAAAAATATTCAAACAAGTGAAATGAAGGCCCAAAGATCACTTGGTGTGTGTGCATACAAACACACATGGGCACACAAACACATGAGGTTAGAGGGTTTTTTTGTTTTTGTTTTTTGTTTTTGCCTTTTTTTGTATTAAATTTTTTTGCTGCTGTTACTAATGAGTGTCAACAGCCTCTCAGGAAGTTTGTGACAAGCAGTGTGGTGTGAAGGGGATGCATTCAATACATGAGTTCAGAATAGTAAGGAAATGATAACTGGGTACTTTTGCTACTCATTGTGAAAAGGCTTAGAGGTCTGTACATTATTTTTAAGGAATAACCTAATGAGAACATTATTTCTATTTTATAAATGTTGAAACAGAGGCTTGGAGAAGCTAAAATCACTTATCAACAGCCACAAAACTGGTAAAGGGATGAGCTGGTTACCAGCTGTCTCTCACTCTGAACTCAGAGTAGCAATCACATTCACACAGAGTCTAACTTCAGGCACTTAGCAGTGGCCAGTCCTCACAGACCGTGTGTGATTCTTAAAAATATAAAGTCATCTGACCCCAGGAGAATGCTTAACTTACTTGGTTATGGAACTCTTCATTTTTAACTTGGAGTCCTTGACTGGAGAAATGATTAGAAAGAAATGATTGAGTGATCCAGTTTTGGTCCTCTACTGATTCAGAGGCCAGTCTCTCAAATACTCTCTTAAAATAAAAGGTGATTAAATTCTCTGCTTCTAGGAACAACTGGAGGATCACAAGGCTCATGTATATAAAAACCTTTGAAAGTCACTTAATAGAAAACTGCTCTGCAAATACAGAATTCTATTATCACAATGAAGTGGTAGTCCCACAAGTGCACATGTATCAGGCAAGCAGATGTGCAATTCATGGACTGGGGGACTGAGACTTCACTGGTTCTCACTCTAACACAGGTCAGTCATCTGACCACCTTCCAATGACTAGTTCTACTGTATGATCAGAAAGGTGGATTTTTTCCTGATTGTGTCACAAGTGTTTTTAAAATGACCAACTTTCTTTTAATATAGAATTTATAAATAAATTTACACTTTGGTACATAATCATGGATAAAGGTTTTATAATTTCCTTTCTACACTTAAAGGAAAACTGAAATTGCCAAGGGAGTCAAAGCCAACTTATCTTACTCTAGAGAAAGTTTAATGAATACAATCCAAATAATGAGATCAAAAAATGTAGTAGAAATGAGTAGGACAAAGAGACACAAAGTTGGGGAGAAATTGTTTGAAGGCTGCTCTGCTCAGATTTCCTAAGCTATTCCAAACTCCAAATAACCTGGATCCTACTTTTGCCATAAGTAGGCAATGACTTGGTAATTTCAGTACTCAACATTAAAGTGAGAAAATAACATAATCTTTTATAATCATATAATTTTTATATGTAAAAGTGGTACAGAAATATTTTCTAGAGCAAACATTCTATATTTTGATACAGAATACAAAAAAAATGTGGAAAACAAATTTAGCAATTGCTGAAGCAGAATAACAATAAGGTATTGACAAATAACATTTCGTGGTTGTAGATAAAAACAACTTGTGCCATACAGGATCTGACATGTCACCCTGCTAGGCTGTGGTGCTCTACGATAAACATCAGCAATTTTAAAAAGTACCATTATCTGTCAGGACTAGCCAGTGACCAGGATAAAACAAGAACATTCTGTAATTGAATGGAAGGTAGCTAAACACATGAACACAACAATTACTATACCTACATTCTTCCTAATAAGACTAACAACTGCTTCTTCACTGATCACAGCTTTAGCTTCACTGTTCCTGCTTTCTAGTTAAGAATTATAATGATTTACAATAACAGAATTAGTCCTACTTTCTGACAGCATTCAACCTTGGGGCAAAGTTTTATTTCTATGGAACCTCCCACAAATCATCTATTATAACACCAAATGCTACAATACATCCTTTCCAAAACCAACTTACTGAGAGATTCCACAGTTCCTTAAGGTCTGCGTTCCCCATTGTCAAAAGCAGCAAATAAACCTTACTGTTTGAATATAAGCCAGGCAGTCCACAGCTGGAAGTTTTCCGGCTGCCTCAGGTTGCCCTGGCAGTGATGTGGCAGCTGAATAATGAGACTGCTTCCTGCTGCGCTAGCCACTATTCACACTCCATCAGAGCAAAACCAGAACATTCCTGACCTGGAGTTACAGGCTAATGAAACCTTTCCTTTATTGGAATGTCCCATCTCATTGTTTTGTCTCTCTGTTAATTCTACTACCATCACTGCCCCACATAATATTCCCACTCCCCAACGTTCAATTCAGGCCTTCTGTATTATTCACAGCCTATGTTTTACAATTTCATAAATGGTTTGCATGAGGTTTTACTCAGTTTGCTCTTAAATGGTCACAGAAACCAAACTAGAACTGTTTAAGAGAAAACTTATCTCCTACATTATAACCCAAAAGCTAAGAGATAAAACGGAGCAATGAGTTCATCTAGTCCAGGGTCCTTAAAAGTGTTTGCTTTGGGGGATGAATTGCTTATGGAGGATGGGCAGGCCTGTCACAAGGCAGAAGATAACCACCATATCACATTTGTCCCAAGGTCACTTGTTCCACAGCTACAGAAAAGTAAGAGTGGCAGCTAATGGAACCAGAGGGTCAGTTTTCAGAAACCATCCAGCACCTGGAATTTATACAAAAATGACCAAAATTATGAAAGATGATTTTGCATCCATATTTGATAACTGTGTTAGTTTCAGTGACTGGGGACAGAAAGTTGCAGTTTGAGACTTTCCCCTATTTGGCTAACAATCATGGTTAACTTTCAAGTGTTTTCACACTTCAGAAAACTACGGGAGATCACAGTATACATGTTCACCAATTTAATGTCATTCTTGTATTTTTTGTTAAGATCTGAGCCTACTTTAACTGTTAGAAATAGAATCATTTCATATCTGTGTCTGAGGGATCTTTGACCCTTCCTCCAACCAGTCCTCTGCTGGTCTCTTCACTGGAGAATGTCACAAAATGTCAAGAGTGTTTAGCTTCAGTATGTAAATTTCTACCTATTTTATTTATTACATTTACTTTTTAAAAAACCACAGCTAGGAAATTTATAAACATGTAAATACAAAGAGGTAAAATGAAAAATCATGGTTGTCATGACAAAAAAAACGATTCTCAGATTTTTAAATAATTCTTATATGCCGAATATTTTTTCTCTGATGACTAAACATCAAAGGAAAGACATTCGGGGGGAAAATTAACTGAAAAATTATTTTTTGAAAAAAGAAAATACATCAGTTTTAATGGTGGTAGCTACAGTATATGAAGGCAAATGCAACAAGAAATCTCAGGAGAAAGAGCCAAATATCACAGTATACAAACTGAGACCCAGAAACAGAAAATAACAGTTAAAAAGCATATGGTTGGTGGAAACACCAGAATGAGAACACAGGTTCATTAATCTCAAGACCTTTGACCTATCTTCTACAGCAAAATATGTTCAAAGATTTTAGGCCTTGGTAGTATATTGCACACTGTAAGCACTCAAATGTCCCAAGAATGTTTTGCTACAAAAGAAATAACTGCAAGGGAAATATTAAATGCATACTGTTAAATCAGATGCATGCTATTGCTGCTTTCGTTACTATTCTTGTCACTAAAGAACCCTAGAAAATGAAGTTAAGACAATTCATAGTTCATTTCCTAGCCAGACTTCTAATTACATATCCAGAAAGCGAAACAGATCTTTAAAACAAATGCAAAACCATTTTGTTTTTGCTTTGGGAAGATGATAAGATTCATCTAAGTATCAAAGATACTTTCCATTTACTACAAGGTATACTGGTAATCAAGGAACCTATACAAATAAAAACCAGTTAAGTTAGTCCTTTTGTTCCAATCAGTTTTTAAAGAATTACCAGTTTCAGGTGGTAGAACTTCAAAATCTTCAGATGTTTTAGCTGTAGACACAGTCCAAGGCTTGTCACTTGAAGCTACAGTGAAACAGAAATGGAATTCATTGAAGTGTTTTTGTTTGTTGGGATAGAGAAATAAATAGGTCACTGGTATTTTGAGGCGGCTATCAGAGCCTGTAATAAAACACGTCCTCATCCAATCGAAAGTCATTCTCTATTAGAAGAAATCAATAGAACCCATTCCAGGGAACATTTGATGAGAGACTAGAAAGAGACCTGGTAGATGTCACATCCCTAATAATTTTAAGGACAGGAGACTAAATAGATGATCTGGAATTACTAATGATTTTTACTTAACTTGTAGAAAATCCAATCAGACTTTTTAAAAAATAAAAGCCTCATTTGGCTGAACTGATGAAATGCATCAGTTCACTGAAATTCATCAGACCAGGTGTCCCCCAGAAACAAGCAACCACTACCCACATCAATACCAGACAGAAGGTGCTGTTATTACCCAAAGCGCCCTCAGGTTTCTCAAAAGGGAAGGGTGTCTTTGCCTGAGGAAATTCTGGAAATCTCTTTGGAGCTGTAATGAAACATACAAAAAATGTTAGGATCTTTCCTAATGACTATTTTATATATTCATTAAATTGGAGTGATGGGGAGCTTCTTTTCATTCAGAGTGAGTTACCTCCCTTATCTTCTTAGTTAAGTATATGTGTAGATCTACTTCACTTAAACTCAGATTGAGCACCAACCATATCTGACCTGGAAAATATCCATTTAATAACTTCAAAATACAGAATTTTGGAATTTTCCATGGGAATTACAACTGGCTGGAAAAAGAACATACAAAATGAAGAATAATGTGTGTGTGTGTGTACATATATATGTATATATATACACACATATATATACATACAATGATTTTTACAATGATTTTATATTTATGCTTACCCACCCCACTTTTTGGTAATGCACTCATAAACAAATCGTAAAAATTATAAGAAGCATTATGCAGAAAAAATATATATCTTCTCTACGAAGAGAAATAATACAATGATTTTAACTTAAAAGAATAAATATAAAGTCAAAATATTACCACCAAAAAAAAAAGCAAAGGATTTCACACAAAGCCTTTTAGGAACCTAAACTATAAAATAAAGATTTAATAACATATGTAAGAGGTAGGGTATTATGGAAATTGTTCCATAAATTACATGGTCACTCATTCCTGTGAAGAGATAAATTTAAATAAATTAGCCCAAGACCTTTATCTAAGCATGCATAAAAATTTCAAGGTGGCCCTCCCTGGTGGCACAGCGGGTTAAGGCACTGCACTGGAAGGCTGAAGCCACTTCAGCATGAGTTCGATTCCCGCCTGTCCCAGAGGTGACGACATGGCATGGCAGACCTCTCCTGACCCGCCCGCTGCTCCCCTCAGCAGTGTGCTTTGTTGATCTGCCTGTTCTGCTCCCCACTCTGTCTCTGGTGAAGTCTTTCGCTGCCCCTGAGTCTCAGACCTGCACCCCAGTTCTGTGTGCACAAATGGATAAATATTTAAAAAAAATTTCAAGGTAATAATAATCTGCAGTATTTAATAATTTTTACCTTGAGTGCTCAGCAGCAATTCAAACTTAGGTATTAGAATAGTTTGCAGTGTTTCTGGGGTCCTTTCATCAAGAACTGCAATACAGAAGAATTCAGTTAGCAACTCTGTGAGTCAGATTTTGGTGCTGTGGCCTAACTGTGATCTGGGATGCATGCTTATAAACAAGTGTGTGCCAGCCTGTCATGGGAATACTTGTTTTTTCCTGGCAAAGTCACAGCTATTAAAACTTGAAAGCATATCCTCAGAGTTGTGGCAGAACAACATCACAGGTACCGAACAAATGATATGCCGCTTTTTCTCTTCTCCAGAAAAGAACAAGTCAAGTTAGATCTGTGGTCAAGAAGCAGCTAACATGCATGACACAAAATCTGTGCTAAAAAGCATTATATTTCAAGGGATTTTCCTCAAGGTTAATATGCATAAAACTTGGAAAATCTCATCTACACAGAAAGCACAGCCAGGACTCTTGGTCTACTGTTCCTGCCCTCAAGCTTTGTGGGTTATTAAGCTGGCAATTCTGTTTCTCTGTCTGTCCTCCTTTATCAAGAGACTGATAAAAAAGGGTGTCCATTCAGCAACCAGAACTGCCTAGAATATCAGTCACCAGCATAAAGGTATGTTGTTAACTCTTCAATGGAATTTATAGGAGGAGTGTAGGATAACCAAATAACGGATCAGAAAAAAATAATTTAAAAAAAATTAACAAACTATAAATCAGAGACATTCTGCAGGGGAGGGGGAGGAAAAGGGATCAAAACAGGGTAGGGAAGAACACAAGGGACTATGGTGATGGTGCACGGATGAACTGGTGGTGGGAATTTTATGGGGACTACACCAGAGAGGAGGAAACATACATTGCACAAAAAAAACAAAGAATGATGTAAAATATATAAAAAATAAAATGTGATCCTAACATGCAAAGAAAAAAGAAAGAAAGAAATAGGAAGGTTAAATACTATCAGTAAGGTTGTGAGCAATGTAGTAAGTCATTGGGGTTACCTTTTGTGAGTATTAAGTTTTTTTTTTTTTTTTAAAGACAAAGTTCTCAGAATTACCCAGTGCTGTTTCTGAAGTATCTAGGGAACTAGACACAGTGGGTTTAATAGTTCTTGGAACTGATTCAGGAGTCACTGGAAGGTAGAAAACACAGTTTTACAAATTAAGATAAAATGACAGAGCAACTAAAGACCAAAAAGACACTTCTGTTGCCTTTAGAGTTATAATTTATATTGACATAACCCATTTCTTTTAAGTTAGTTAAGGATTACTTGAGTTACTTATTCAAGGATCCTTGCTCTCACTTTCTTCAGTTGCCTGAGCTGACATTTCTCCCAACTCTTCCCTTCTGGAGTTGGTCTCCTTCCATGTGTTCCAGAAAGTATTCTTAACTGACCTCCATGAAAGCACTTATCAGATCAAGCATCATTTTTTTGTCTGCCTTTTTCATTTTTCTTTTCTTTATATCACAGTGTCTATATATACACCTGATAATTATTAAGTAAATTAATGGGTAAATAAAAAATGACCCCAGGCTAAAAGGTTTAGTTAAAATTATTACATTGTAAGAGTTCTTACTTTCAAACTGTAGTCAATATATAAAATTCCAAATTGGGTTGAAACTACAGATTCAATGTTCAGCCATAGGATTGCTCCCAAGTACCAGATCAAAGGCAAAGAAAATCTCAGGAAAAGTTTTTGAGAAATAAGTACCAGGATCATTGAGATCTGGAATGAATAGTGTGAGACAATTCCAGAATTTTTCAGGGTAAGGGCATTAAGTAAAAACAGTAACACTTAAAAATATGCTAATTTTTTTTTTTTTTGCCCAGCTGTTTCTAAAGAGGAAAATCTGAGGCAAAATTTACACGGAACTTAAGAAGTCTGTAGACACTCCCATCAGGTACTGTGCCAAGAGGAGAAAGTATAATTGGGAAAAATGTGTAGAATTCTTGGGACAGGAGAGAACTTGGAGTCAACCATTGGGTCATGCCATGCTGTTCTTTTTTGATCAATTGTGTTTGATTCCATTTGCCTTGAATAGTCACTATCTCTACCCCTACCCCCATAAAGGTAAGGAAAGGATCTATTTCTCTTCTTTCTGTCTGCAATATTCTCATTTTTCACAGGTTTCTTGAAATCAAGTTACTGTATTTCCTCAACAATCTGTATCTTCTATGCACTAGTTATGAGTCTAAGACTACTTAGTACAAGGTAAAGTTAGTGCAAAATAAATAGCACACATTTTCAATTTATGAGTTTCATGAGCTAAAAATTCACTTTAGAGTTACTTTGCTAACTGTGGATTTGGAGAATTCTTGCCAGAGTCTGTTTCACCAAGTCCTGGATGAAGTGGTATTGCTCTGGCAAAAACTGTAGTTCAGAGAATAATGTGTCCCCAGTGTGCAGGACTTAGGCAGATCACTTAGAGAGGAAATGTTAAATGTTTGTTAGTAACGGCTGATAAACTATGGGTAAAATACATACCACATTTTTTAAGGAACAAATCAGTATTCTGAACTAATATATAGTCTCTACACTAGGATTATTACTCTTCCAGAGGCATTGGTTACTAAATGATTTCAGGGTACTCTCACAGAATTCAAACTATGGATCTGCAAGGGATAATAGAATTTTGCTAAAATAACTTCTTGGGAGAGTGATAAAATGAAAAATGGTCTCATGTTTTCATATAAAAGAAAAGCAACAAAATCATGGTGTTATATTTTAGTGTAAGGATTATTTCAGAATGTTAAGGTAACAACTTCAAGTCACAGTGAAAATACAGTGAAAAATAGTTTCCACTTTACATAATCAGTTATATATGTCCGTTTGCATTTTTTGCCTAATATAAATAACAGATTGAGAAAGTAGAATCTCTTGTCACTCTGTGCTTACAATTGCAATCAATTACCTACTAGTTCTTCACTGGGAAAAGAATGTATAGGTTTGATGTTCATTTACCAGTCAAAATAATATTTTGATTCATTCAGAGTCAACAACATAGGGATCTCATTACCTGTTAAGGGCTGGGCTGGGATTTTTTCTACTTCTGGTGTTTTAGATTCAGCAGGCAATGCCAAGGTTTCATTCTTAGCTAAAATATCCAGAAAACAAACAAGTTACCTCACTTCCTCATAATATGATGTCCAAAAACAATTCATTCAAAACATAATCAAGTAATAGTCTATTTCAACAAATCCATTCTGTTCTTACCCCTTAATCCTAGTCAGTTCACAAATTGATTGTGATTTTCTATCAAGAATTAGAATGAGGCAATGGCTATCTTCAGAATTACTTATTATCTCAAGATAATTCTTTAAGTAGAATTTGGCATTGGAATGAAAACAAAAATCACAACCCAACACCGGATAAATCTCAAGTTACTCTGATTAATAAACAGTCTGGTAAGTCATAGACTATAGTGAGAATAATCCCTGGAATTTTATATTCAAGAACTCCTATTAAAAAATAGAAATTTCTCATGGGGATTACAATTGAGATGGAAAAAAAAATGTACAAAATGATGTAAAAATAAACTTTTGAAAAAAAAATTTACAACATAAAAAAATAGAAATTTCTCATATGTATGCTAAAAATATAATAGGTTAAAACTTTGAAATTTCAGAAAATCATAAACAACACACATGTAATATTAAGTATTTGAAAATGTTTTGGCAAAAAAAAAATATTCCAATATTTATTTCAATCACATCTATGTTAATATAACCTTTTCTTCTTGGTCTCTGTGAGACTTCAATGCCAAAAATAAAGTCAAATTGGGGGGGATTTTTTTTTTCTTCAGACAACTATTCCAAAAACATACTCCTAAAATTTAAGTATTCTTTTACAAAGAAAGCTCATTTCTGTGCCAGAGTTTCTCAAGAGTAAAATGTTCCCATTAAAAAAATACAAGTAGAAATTAACTAATACTTATTTAGCCCATTAAGTCAATGACTTAGTTTAGTATGTTGAAACAGTCTGTGGCATGAAAGCATTCATTCATGTTTAAGATTCCTTGATCATGTCACCTATATATTCAGTTAGGATTTTTTTCTTTTATGAATCCTAAGGCTATACAAAACTTGGGTTTCTCACTTTTGGTATTTACTGACATTTCAGGCTGTATAAATCTTTGTTGAGGGCCTATGTTAATGTGTTGTGGATGTTTAGTAGAATCTGGTCCAGTGTATTCTTCTAACATTTCCATAGCTGTGACAATCAAAATGTCTGTAGACATCATCAAGTATGCCAAGGGACAAGACTTAACTGTAGAGAACTAGTGATTGAAGCTGGCCTCATGAAGTTATTTGAGGGTACAGATTGTTTAACCTCTTTGACAGTGCACATCACTGTTATAAAGGCTATTGTTTTTTGTTATTGAGGGCACAAAATATTCCCATGCAGGAGACCTAAAGATAATGATAAAAGGCATCCTTTTCCAATGTTGATAAGAACAAATCAGTTTTTAATCTGTATTATGACAATATACAATCGATTGCCATATAGAACTAATTATTTTCAGGAATATTTTTAAAATAATCTAATAGTTTATTTTTACACCATTTTGTACATTTTTCCATCTCAGTTGTAATCCCCATCAGGAGTATTTTTTTAAAGCTAGAAATTGTGTCTCAGGGCTAGTGTATGTGCCACTAATAGTAAAGCATGTATATTTGAATTCATGCGCACATGAAGTTATACTACATATTCACACAACAGAAATGCTTAGTGCTATTGTTCAAATTAACTGAACAGACCATAAAGATAAGGGGCTCCGATAACTAAAAAAATACACCTAGTATTACTTTATAACTTCTATTTTAAAAAATTTTGAATGGAAGAACTCAAACTGCAAATATTCATGAGCTCTGGTCCTGTTATTACATGTGATAGAGGAAGTTTTTGTTATTGTTGTTAAGTGGAACATTATACAGGTGTCTTTTAATGTTTCTTTTTCAGCATTGCTATCTCTTTCAGTATACCCTACCAATCGCTCTTCTTTGCCTAACTAATAACACTAGTTTCCTGACTGACCAGGCTCTTACTTTTTTTACCCTCAGATCTTAAGACTTTTAGGCTTTGCTTTAGTCCCTTATGTTTAATCATGCTAACAATCATGATAACCTTAAATAAGGCTGCCAATGAAGAAAAAAATGGTAAACTATCTTCCAATAGATAGTTATATTATTTATACATCACTAATTCTTTATAAAGGCATAGTTCTCGATATGGCACTTTGGGTGTCAGAGAAATTGGTAGATGGGAAATTTATTTGAATGGGGAACCTTTTCAGTCTCATATCACCCCATGGATATTCACTTACACTGTACACATTCAACTGCAATCTTGGTAATAACAAAAGAAAATGCCATCAAATTATAGATCAAACCCCCCCCACCCCTTCCCAATTCCCTTTTCTCTCATTCTTCTGTATATATATATTTTTCAACACAGTTGTTTCCTTCAAGTTTTGGCAGGGTTAGACTTGGCCTTGTAAACTCTATGTTCTCGGGAGAAGTGTGTGGAATACTAGCTTTCTTGTTTACTTCTCTCATTATTCACACCAAGTGAACAAAAACTATTAATTTACTGGTCTGATAGGCCCTGCTAGAATGGGGGTATTATTCTTAGGAATTACCCACATAAGAAATGGAACTTCTCCAGACTGCAGTTTAAATAACTTCAGGAAAATTTATTTCTAACATGGTAGTATAAAGAATCATTTATGCTCACACTTATAAAAACAGTAAATTTAAAATGTGATTTTATAAATAGTATTTGAAGATGGTACATTGGTGTGTAGGATTTAACTGAATTTAATGAACATATTTAAACATACTATCAATCTTTTCCATGCATAAGAACCTTATGATATGTTTCCTTAGAAATAACAGGATGTTTGCTTTTCCTTTTAATTTTTCTTCATTAAAGTCCCATCCCATCCTGAAGCGTTAGTAAATATCAAAAGACCAAAGCAAAAGCAAAATAATTTACTGCTCAATTCTCTACATTAAAGATAAAAAGGCTGAATTAGTATTAATGTAGCATCAGGAATTTTGCAAAATCACGACATATCAGAAACACCATTCAAGAGTTAGAACAAAGCAACAAAACAAATTCCAGTTCCAAACTGACAGCACTATTCTGAGAAAAACTGCTCGATTTTTAGTGTCCTTCATAAACCCTGGTTTTTGTAATTCTGACAGATAGATTTGGGACCAAAACATGGTGTAAGAGATTCCTTTTTTCTTTCTTTTTCTCTTTCTGAACAGGATAAAGAGAGCATCTAGGCTCTGGGGACAAAAATAAGGGGTTGTTAGAGTCTTCAGCTCTGATCCCAACCTCAGTTCACTGAAGGAATTTAGTTTGGTAGCCTCCTCCCAGCACAACGTTTAAAGGAAGTAGAACTGAGTCACAACTAAAAGGGAGGTGTGATCAAATCTGATGTACAGATTAAGACAATGGAACCTAGCCTTTTCCAGGTTCTTAGAGTAACTCACTACAGGACTAACAGGTATGACTATCTTATATTGGAAATTTAAAAAGGGCCCCAAATCACAGAAATATATTGAGTATGTCTTGAATTTTTTTCCTAAAACTTTAAGTCTAATTGTCTACCAGTTAAGCGCTCTTCTATCCATTTGTTGATTGGCATCATGTCGCTAGAACTCCTAAATATCTCCACATATCCCCACACCTCAAAGAACAACTGGAAGAAAGGACACATCAAAATGTGGTAACCTTGAAGCTCCTTGTCAGCAACATCAACAGACAAGGAAGCTTCCCAAGGGTGAGTGTCCTCTAGAGCACAGAGGTCCTGGACAGCCTCGCTGTCATTTGTTACTTCTCTCCCTTCCTCCTACAAGAGTGAGCATCCGCTGAAAGGGACAGGTCAGGCCACAAGGCATAACCATGTGTGAGAAGTCCGTGGGGCAGGCGCCATGCCTGTCCAGACCAGCGCTATAGCCCCCTGCACCTTGCAATCCCAGCTCTGAGTAACACTTACTATGCAGCTGCTGAATGAACGCTGCCTGGGTCTCTGTGTCAGCATCTATAATGTGGGGGTTCCATGACATAGCACTAAAGTTCACAGCAAGTGTCTAGTGCAGGGAGAGGATTCTGCACTTACAAGTCTTGTTCAATTTCAACCCCACTATGCTTACTTCTACCTTTGTAGTCCAGGGACTTGTGAGGAGTAGTAGCATCAGTCATCACCTGGGAACTAGCAAAAATTTGAAGTCGCAGGCACCATCCCAGACCTACTTAATCACTATGGGGGCAACAGGCCTGCAAGTCTGTTGTTCACAAGCCCTCCAGGGCTCCCAGTGCTAAATCAAATTTGAGATACTTTGCTGTAGAAATAAATCACAGCCTAATTTGACACCCAAATGTAGTTAACATATTCCACTTATTTTTTTCAAATTGCTATCTTTTATATTTTTTAAACCCTAAAATCATATTATGTTCTTTCTAGAAGGAAGAAATAGTAACATTCTCAAGTACATAATTCTAACAGAATTTTTACATCAATTTTCATGGAAAATACATAATGGCCCCTTGATATATTAATGTAGTAAGTATAATTTAGAACTGTTACTGTATTTGAAAAATCACAATCATCAATGTGCATATTTTGTATAACTTGGCATCTGTTCACTCTTTATAAATATATTTTATATTAATGTGTTTTCCTATAGAATGATTCATATGAATAACTCCACTCTCCAATATCCCTGCCCCTTATGGGTTATGATAAATCTATACTGCATAACATTCACATTTTTAGTGTACAGTGGTATTAAACAAATTCATGATGCTGTGCAGCCATCATCATCCATTTCCAAAACTCTTCACAATAGTATAAAAATGAAACTTGCAGTAAGTAACTGAACAGCAATGTATGACCCTCTCATTCCAGTCCCTGGCATGCACCATCCTACTTTCTCTATGAATTTGATGAAACTAATTACTTCATTAAGTGGGAACATACTGTATCTTTTTGTGACTGACTTTTCATTTATCATAATGTCCCCATGGATCATCAATATTGCAGCATTTGTCAGAATTTCCTTCCCTTTTAAGATTGAACAATATTCCATCATCTGTGCATATCCCATTTTGCATATCTACCCATCTGTTAGTGGGCACTTAGATTGCTTCCATGTATTAGCTATTGTGAATAATGCTATGAACATGGGTGTACAAATATCTCTTCAATTTCCAGCTTTCAATATATATCCATTAGTGGAACTGCTTCTGGAAATTCTACTTGTGGGACTAGTAATTCTATTTTTCATTTTTTGAATAATTAGCATACTGTGTTCCACAGGGCTGTACATTGTACATCAACAGTGTATATCCCTGCTTCTCATTACTTTGTGATCTCCAAGAAGCTCATTTGCAAGACTCTTCAGCTACCCTAAGTAGATCAGTGCTAGTACTCAGTCTTCACCATGTTCAAATGCAGAACTTTTGCTGCTTACCTAATGGTGTCTTAATTGCATCTGAAATATCAAACATCATGGATGTGGGAAGTTTTATGGTGGTTTCATTTAGACCTGGAATAATGAGGTGAACTGCAAGAAAAAAGGAACCAATAGGAGAAAATTTTTCATGATACAAAATAAAGCAAAGAGCATCGGATACCAGAAACATTAAGCTTAGCACTTGGTTTGTTTAGTTAATTTTAACCTACACTTAAAAATATTGAGGAAAATTTACTTTACCTTTTAAACAGAATCTGCTTCTATTCAGAACTGAACTACTAAAATCCCCTGGCTTCTGATCTAAAGATTTGAAAATTGCAAAATGTCTACTTAAGATGTATGGTAAACAAACAAAAAAAACAAACCAAACCCCATTATTATTAATAATCATTTCAAAAGAGCAGTTCAATAAGAGAAAGTCTCTCCTAACTCCAGTAATGCTGTGGGGCTAGGATGGGCTCCCTTCCCACCAGCAGGACTGTTTCCTCGTACACCATGACAGAAGTAGCATCTGTCCTCTTCTAGCCAGAAATGACAGGCCAGGATGCTAAGCACTGAAAGGAAATGAACCAATACCAATTTAACAAATCTGCTTACAGTACAAAATTTCATAAGGGTTCTATGATAAAAACATCCTATTTTCTTAACCTAGGTATAAAATTTGAAGATACTCACCTAGGATTGTTCCTCCAACGGGAATCTTATCTGGGGATTTAGTTGAAGCCCTGTGAGTGACATTCTGAATCACTGTTGAAATAAAAGAAACCACAATAGTTGTTGAAAGAAACAGGAAGCCGAAAGAAGCTAATAATGTGAAGGGAAACCCTGTTCTAACTTTACTAACAGAAAGCAATTCATCTAGCTGACTACACAGCCAACAAAAGCACCAGAAGGCACTTCTTCCATTAACACCGTTAAGTAATGGAAGTCTATTCCTCTAAAGTGTTCCGTTCTAATGAGCTTGAAAATTTTCTTCAACTTTACTCCCTACAGCCTACCCAAATCAAAGAACTAGCATAAGGTGAGACAATTATCCAGCAAGGATCTCCGAGTAATTCTATTATCTGACCCTGTTTTGAGAGTATATTTGAGGTATTGTGTTTTCTTAAAATAAATATTTTAATGTCTAATCCCATCTATCAAGAAATCTTCTGGTAATAATGAAGTAGTTTTAATAAATTGAGTAACTGTAAATCAAACCTGGGCACAGAAACCTAAATCTCTAACTTTCCCTAAAGTAGCCAATAAATCAGTTCTTTGTTCAATAACCCAATAACCCAAATATTAATGAGTTTCTTCATGTAGGCTAATTTAATCCTTAGCAAAGGCACATGTTTTAACTTGATTTAATTCTTGTTATGGTTGTTTTGTCACTAATTGTCCATCTAATGTGACTTGTCAAAGGCGTGGTCTATTGATACAAGAGCTAAAATTATATACAGTATTAACTTCTAATGTGATAGACTAATTTCTCTAGAACTTTTCTGAAAAACAAGTATATGCTATGTTTAATTACTTCAGTAAAAAGTGCATTTTAAAATTATATTTAAAATGGTTCTCTATATTTTTCCAGAGCAGACTCAAGATGAATTACCTTGCTTGATAATTGTTACTGGGATTATCTTCCTTGGGACATACGCAGGCTAAAGAAAGAGGGAGAAAAATCAGTTTCTGAGTTAGTGTTCATTAAAAAAAAAAAAAAAATCAAAGAACTGGAAGTAGCCTTTCTTGTCTCCAAAGATGTCTCCTATGAAACTGGCTTGACATTTTCTGGAATGATCTTTAATATAGACATATCCCTCTGATTTATTGGACTCCCTTGTTTTCCCCACAATATCCAAAGATTTGACAGAATCATTTTCTTCAGAACTCTCATTCTTTTAACTTAGAAACTCAAAGAAACAGTCCTCTGGAGTGAATGTTAGTTTATTTTAGTTCATTTGAGAAGTAACCCTAACAAACTGTCTCTGCATTGACTATTACAAAAGAAATTATGCTATGCATTACTTTTTTTTTTAAAGATTTATTTATTTATTCATACAGAACTGGGGTACAGGCCAGAGACGCGTAGGGTGAGAGGATTCACCAGAGACAGAGCGGGGAGCAGAACAGGCAGATCCATTAAGTACACTGCTGAGGGGAGCAGCGGGCGGGTCAGGAGAGGTCTGCCATGCCATGTGGTCACCTCTGGGGCAGGCGGGAATCGAACTCATGCGGAAGTGGCTTTAGCTTCTTAGTGCTGTGCTTTAACCCGCTGCGCCACCAGGGAGGACCGCATTACTTTTTTAAACCAAGCAAGAGCAGTCAAGTATACCCAACTGCTGCTGCAAACTACACACACAGGAAGTGGAGCTGAGACTCAGATGGACATTTCTATGCCCAGAGCCTATGTGTATCAGTGCACAAAGCACCTCAGAGTGGGATCAGAGCAACAGCTTCCAGGAGCCAGTGATTTTCCCCTCTCCCAAAGTGCCAAAGGAGCTTGTGATATAACAGAGTGTCTTCAACTGGGGACAGGTTAGTATTAACTTTAAAGTGGAGTCAATACTAAAGTGGACTCAATACTGAGGCCAAGGGATAGTGAAGGAGAAGACCTGGGGGCAGAATAGGACAAGAGTGGCAAATACATAGGAGAATGACGGAGTTGAAGGGAAAGAAAGACATCAGTTTTCTTGGCACTTGATTTAGCCTGCACATATGACATAGATACACCAATGTTTTGATAATCCAGAATCCTTAAGGGAGACATGTACCACATAGGTGTTCACAACTGTGAGCAAGAGACTTACCAATGCATTAACATTTTTATAAACTATGTGTGCCCTTAACAAAGAAGGACCATAATATCAAGTTGATTGTCAGCTTTATTTCCTCTTAAATTAAGGTCCTTGGGTTGAAAAAAACACAAAAATAAAAGTTTGCTATCACATTTCTTTTGAAAAGGAGTATTTGTGCCTGTGTGCCCAGTGCTATAAAATGACGTTTGTATCCCCACCCCCAATTCATATGCTGACAGTGAGTATCCCCTGTGATGGCATTCGGGGGTGGAGACTTTGGTAAGTGATTAGGTCATGAGGGTGGAAACCTGATGGATACCATTAGTGCTCTTGTAAAAGAGACTCTAGAGAGCTCCCTCCACCCTTTCACCATGTAAGGACACAGGGAGAAGGCAGCGATTTATGAACCATGAAGTGAGTTCTTGGTTTATTGGTGCCTTGATCTTGAACATCTCAGGATCCAGAGTTATGAGAAATACATGTTTATTACTTAAGCCATCTTGTCCATGGTATTTTTGTTGTAGCAGCACTAATGGAGAAGGGTACCTAGTAATATCCTCCTTGGCAATTTAGCCTAAGGAATTGATCAAAGATACAGCTAATTGGCTGTTTATGTATTTATTACTACTATATGACAACCTTACTTTCTAAACACAAAGATTTTCTTAAATAATTTATGATTCAAATTTTGGACAGCTATTTAATAAAGTAGAAGAATGTGCATGCTACAAATACATTATAATCAGGAAAAGTTATTTTAATTGAGTGTCCATTCATCTATCAGAGGCTCACACTGTCTATTTAGAAATGATGCAAATTTATTTTTTTTTCCTTAGGCAAGGGGAGGAGAGTAGTAAAAGTAACTTTCAGCAGGGAAAAAAATAAAACTCAGCTTTGATGTCACACTAGTAGCAAGAACTCTTACAGCTGTATCATAAGAAAATTAAACATGAACACTTGTACAGGCCTTTCCCAGAGAGGAAGAGTTGCTCACATTGCTGCCTCTTATGCTGAGGGCTGTCAGCATACAGCCTGTCTCATTCCTAATGCTCACAGGGGAATTTCTGGTCACCTGAAAGCCACTTGTGACTGGAACCACATTACCTTTCCAGGTCCTATTAAATGTTTTTGTTAGAGTATGACTATAGTTCAGAAGATTTTTAAATAGCTTGTCCTCTACACTACCAGTACTCTTGCTTACTGCAAATTTTGCAGAATGCAGCTTTTCAGACATATGACATTAAAGTAGAAATGCATATATGTTGATTTCCTTTGAATTGTGTTATCCCAAATTTTGATCTCCTTTTCTGTAATGGCTGGTTTTAAACAAGCTTCCCCCCCCCCCCAAGGAGAAATGAAAAATATTCCACTCATGACTTGCATGGAACAAAGTTCATCTCTTCTTACTGGAATACAGACCAGTGTTCTATTAAAATGATAAAAATATATGTGCAATGTGTGCCGCCAAAAAATAGGAAAACCATTAAGCTGAAAAATCCAATTACTTTTGGGCTGATAATTGCTCTCTTGCCTATTCTGCAGTTCAAAGAGGCACTAAGACTGGACTAATGAGCAAGAGGAAAGACATCACGGATGTCCTCCTGCTCCAGATGTCTATGTACATGCTCTAAAACCCCTAACAAGAAATCTACAGTATGAATCTTTTTACTATGTCTTCTTTATAAAAGTGTAGGGTGACATCTGCTATCTGATTCTCGAGAAATGAATGATCGTTTCCAAGTAAATAGTGTTGAACAAATAACAAGTAACTTTTATTCGAGGTGATTTTAAAAAGCTACTGCTAGCATAAGACAGGAAAAAGGCATACAAGGAATCCAAATAGGGAAAGAAGAAGTAAAAC